>NC_056743.1:647168294-647250218 GCF_019279795.1 Protopterus annectens
GTAGGAACACCTCTGAGAAAGGCTGTTGAAGTAGATGCAGCCTTGGTGGAATGGGATCTGATCCTCTAGGGGGATAGTTTTTCCATGGTGCTTACAGCAGAAAAACACAATGGCTTATCCATTTGGAAATGGTTTGCTTTGAAATAGCCTTTCCCTCTGCCCCTGCAGCAAATGCTACCAGCAGTTCTTCAGATTTTCTTTGAGATTTATTCCCAAGTAAAATCTAAGTTTCCAGTGTACATCCAATGAATGCAGAATCCGCTCCCCATTGTTCTGTGGATTGGAAAAGAAAGTTGGCAAATGAATAGTCTGATTAAGAGCCACACTGGATACCACCTTAGGCATGAAAGATGGGTTGGTTCTTAGAGATGCTCTGTCTGCATGAAAAATGATGTAAGGCTCCACTGCCATAACAGCCTGTAATTCAGAAATCCTTCTTGCTGAAGTGACTGCTAATACGAAAGCCGTTTTCCAGGAGAGAAATTTTAAGTCTGCAGTTGCAGATGGCTCGAAAGGAGGGAGAGTGAGTTTCTCCAATACAAAATTAAGGTCCCAGGCAAAAGTTGGAGCTCTCTTGGGTGGTCTTACGTTTTTGCCCCTCTAAGATACTGCTTTAGCACTGGATGAGAGAAGAGGGGAGGTTCTGTGTTGTAATGAGCTGAAATGGCTGAGGCATGGATTTTTATGGAAGAAAAGGACAGGCCCTTGTGAGGCATCTCCGTTAAGTATTGTAAAATCTGAGGAATGTTGGGCACTGCTGTGCTTATCCCTTGAGACTGATTCCAGGCACAGAATCTTTTCCATTTGTCAGCATAAGATTTTCTAGTACTAGGTCTTCTCGCCTCCAAAATGACACCATCACAGGTTTGCCGAGGGATGCTAAGGGTGAATTTAGGTAATTAGCCAGGCTGCAAGATTCAAAGTTCGAAGCGGAGTGTGCAAAGTTTGGTTGTTCTGCTGAGACAGTAAGTAAGGTGTCTTGAGGCAGGTGCCACGGTGGAAGGTGTGAAACTGCGCAGATGTGGGTACCAGTGTTGGCGAGGCCAGTTTGGAGCAATCAGAATCATTCTTGGTTTGTCCTGTTTGACTTTTAGTAGAACTTTGGAGAGCAGAGGCAGAGGGGGAAAGGCATAGATTGATTTTTTTTCCAGCTGAAGGACAGAGCATCCACTTTCCAGGCTTTTTTGTAAAGAGTTCTTGTGCAAAATCTGTCCAACTGACAGTTCTGGGGTGAGGCAAAAAGACCTACGTCTGGGCTCCCCCACTTGCATGTCAACTTGTTGAAAATCCGTGGTTCCAGTTTCCATTCGTGTGGGTCCATGAGATTTCTGCTTAGATAGTCTGACAGAGTGTTTAGCTTTCCTGGCAGGAATTGAGCTTGTAGTTGTACTTGATAGGTCAAGGCAGTGTTCCACAACGCCATGGCTAGTCTGCAAAGGGGGTAGGAGTGTGTACCCCCCTGCTTGTTTATGTACCTCATAACTGTGGTGTTGTCCGCCTTTATCAGTAATTGTCCTAGATGAAGGTAGTCCTTGAAGGCCATCAGTGCATTCTGTACAGCTAGCATTTCTTTTTGATTTATGTGAAGGTGCATTTGATTTGGGCTCCATTTTTCCCGAATGCCTTTCCCTGCCAGATGAGCACCCCATGCATAGTCTGATGTGTCTGTAGTTAGGGTTTGGGCAGCAGGGGGTGGTGTGAATAGCAGTCCCTTGTTCTGGTGGCAGGCCTCTGCCCACCACAGGAACTCTAGGCACAAGCAAGTTATGATAGGAATCATCGTTTCCAGGCTGTGACAATGCTGACTCCATAGACTTTTTAAGTACCACTGAAGTTTCCTCATATGCAACCTTGCATATGGAATTAGAAGAATGCAGGAGGCCATGAACCCCAAGGCTTGCAGTATTTGCCTTGCAGAAAGCAGGGTTTTTGTGGCCACCTACGTGAAGTAAGTCACCAAATGAATTGACTTCTCTGGTGCAAGGAAAGCCATCTGGGCAGTTGTATTCAAGCTTGCACCCAGGAATGTCATTTTTTGAGAGGGTACCAACTATGATTTATTTTCATTTATAGTGTACCCTAGACAAGTTAGAACCCTTTTTTACAAATGCCAGATGTTTTAGTAGAATGTCCTTGTTTTCTGCCTGAATTAGACAATCGTCCAGGTATGGAAATATATGAAAATTTCTTTGCCTGCAAAATGCAATTATTGGAGCCAGGCACTTTGTAAAGACCCTGGGTGCAGTAGATAAGCCAAAGGGCAGTGCAGAGAACTGGTAATGCAAGAAGCCTGCTTTGAAGCGGAGGTAATCTTCTTCAAGATTCCCTGATTGGGATATGCAGGTAAGCCTCTTAAATCTATTGTTGCCAACCAGGCATCTTTGCCTAGCATAGGAAGTAACTGGTGAAGAGAGTCAGCATCTTGAAATTTGGAATGGCCAGAAAGGTGTTGAGTAGGTAAGTCCATAATTGGACCCCAAGATTCGTCTTTTCTGGATACCAGGAAAAGTCTTGAGTAGAAACCTTGTCCCTTTTCCTCTTCTGGTGTTAGTTGAATAGCCCCCATGCTCATGAGGGACTTGTTTCTGGACCTCTGCCCACTGATTTGGGGGTAGGTATGGCCATCCATTTGGAATTGGCAATGTGTGGAAATGAAATCTGTATCCCTGGGATACTATATTTAAAACGCATTTGTCCTGGGTTACAAGTTGCCAGTTTTTTGCATGAAGAGCCAGTTTTCCCCCCAAAAGGGCAGCTAAAAGTTAAGTGCTTGGTAAGTGTAAAGGGAAGTCATTGAGACCGCTTACCATAGGGAGGCGTCTTGTTGTTTCCAGATTTGGAAGATGAGGCACCCCATTGTTTTGTTCTGAAAGTCCCTTGGGACTGAAACCTGGTGCCTTTGGAATGTCTGGGTTTGACTTGAGTTGCTCTCGAAGAAACTGGAAAGGACCAGTTCTTATTAGACCAGTGTCTACTAAATCATGGAGGTTGTACTTTTAAGAAATATTTCACAGTTTGCATAGATTTAGCTTCATCTTCCATCTTTTTTTTTTTTTTTTTTAGAACTTCTTCAGCCTTATTACCAAAGAGATGGTCCTGTTGCAAAGGAACATCTAACAATTTTGCTTTAACATGATCAGACAGATTTTGCTCTGAGCCAAGCATGCCTTCTTAGCACAGACCCAGTTACAGCAGCTCTGCAAGAGACCTCCAAAGAATCAAAACCACACTGCAAAGTATGTTTTCCAACTTGTTCAACTGAATGCAATACATCCTGTAAATCTTTATTTTCCAGTCAGAAATAATCATTTTCTGCTTAAGCAGTCCCATGATATGCTGCTGATATTTTAGCATATGAAATTGACAGATTAAAGCCCTGATTGCCAGAGTTGCAGAAGTGTAAACCTTCTTACCCCATCTATCCAGCGCCCTGGAATCTCTATCAGAAGGGGTAGGATTTTTAGCAGCAGAAGCCTTAATGCCCATGGGATCCTGAGAAATGGTTTCAGGATCTGCAACAGGATTTTTGAAAATGAATTTGTGGGAGTCGGGAACCCTGTAGTATCTGTCTGGCTTACAAGGAGCTGGAGGCAGAGAAGCAGGAGCCATACTAGATTCGGAAAAAAACATCAACGATGTCTAGAACAGGAGGTATAGCCAAAGGCCTATGCTGAGGAAGAAGAAAATCCCGAAGTCTCTTTTTAGATTCAGAAAAATCCTGACTTTACCAGTGGAAATGTTCCCTTAAGGCATGTAAAAAGTTTCCCCAAAAGAAAAATCCTCAGGGGAGAAGCAGAAGGAATGGAATCTTCTGCATCAGAGTCCTCATAAGTAGGTGTAGACAATTCCTGCTCATTAGAAGAGTCAGAAGAAATAAAATCCTGTTCAGAAGATTCACAATCAAGATCTTGCCTAGGCCTCTTAGAAAGAGGGGGGGGGGGGTTGGTTACCCCTGATCAGAGTAATTAAATCTTCAGCCATTTTGATAATTTGTTTTTTAGGCATAGGGGCCTGCACATGTGGCCCAGGCATCATTTTTTTAGGCATAGGTCGAGATTTTGGCCTTAGTTTTGAAGATGGCGTTGGTCAAATATACAAATCTGTAGGCCTGAAAACAACCCTCAGAAGCTGGTGCCTGCACGGTGGCTCCGGACCCATCCAAGGTAGAGACATCCACGGGTTCCATAACTGAAGCATCTCGCGGCATACCGGACTCCAAATGGGTCTCAGTAGAGGCCTGTGAATCAGAAGTAGCGGGCATCAGGGGCTGCGAAAACACCTCACTGAGTACCGGCAAACTGATGACTGGCTTAGGAGAAGCATCGGCGACGGTTTTGGACCTCAACGGCCTGTCTTTCCTTTGCATTTTTTAGGTATTCTGGTAGTCTGATTGCTAACCGACGACATTTCTGGATAATTAAAGCATGAGCCAAAATATTTAGAAGCAAAAATGTACAGACGTTTGATAGTGCGTTGATTAAATAAAGCACAGTACTGACAGCAAGGTACATTGTGGTCAGGGCCTAGGTAAGGATTACAGTACAAATGAAAATCCTTATGAGGTATTTGCTTCCCACAAGTAATGCAATTATTAACTTTTACTGACATCGGTATGGAGCACGAAAACGTTTCCCCAATGGGGTACTTAGCTTTTTAGTTGAAGACTTCGGATCTGAAACTCGAAAATGAAAGTTTCAGGAGTCGGCTGACCGGCACTTGCCAACTGCTTCAGGCACCATGCGGCAAGAAAGACTGACGTAATGGCGTCGGCTGCATGTTTTATACCCCTGACATCATGGAAGAAGGGACAGCAACAGACGCAGGACCCAACACTTTGTTAATCAGGCCGACTGAAGGCAACCTGCCAGCAGATTACCCAAATGTAATGACTGCAACAGTGAAACATGAAGTACATCTGGCAGTTTAAGGCCCTAATGGCCAAAGTTGCAGAAGTGTATACCTTCTTACCTCATCTATCCAGTGCCCTGGAGTCTCTATTAGAGGGGGTAGGATTTTTGGCAGTAGAAGCTTTAATGCCCTTGGGTCCCTTGTGAAATGGTCTCAGGATCCGCAGTAGGATTTTTAAAAAGGAACTTGAGAGAGCCAGGGACCCTGTAATATCTATCAGGTTTTCTGGGAGCAGGAGGTAAAGAGTCAGGGCCAAGACAGATTCCGAAAAGGCATCAACAATGTCTTGTACAGGAGGCATGGCTAAAGGCCTGTGTTGGGGCATGAGTAAGAAATCCCTAAAGCTTTTTTTAGAATCAGAGAAATCCTGACTTTCCCAACGGAAATGCTCCCTGAGGGTAAGGTTTCACCAAAAGAAAAAATCTCTGGGGGGGGGGGTGATGCAGAGGGAATAGAGCCCTCAGCATCAGAATCCTCATAGGTATAAAAGGGTAAATCCTTGTCATCAGAGGAAATAGAAAATTCAGAATCCTGATCAGAGTTATCATAAGCAAACTCAGTCCTCGGTCTCAGAGGGGGAAGGCTGGCTTCCCCTTATTTAAGATCTTCAGCCATTCTTATTTTTTTTTTAGGCACAGAGGCCTTGGCCATGCGGACTGGGCATCAGTTTTCTAGACATGGTTCGAGTTTTAGGCCTTGAAAAAGAAGATGGTGTCTGTAATATGCAAGTCAGTAGGCCTGAATACACCCTCAGAAGCTGGTGCCTGCACAGCGGCTCCATACCCATCCAAGGTAGAGACATCCGCAGGTTCCACAGTTGAAGCATCTTGTGGCATACCGGACTCAGAATGGGTCTCAGTAGAGGCCTGCGAATCTGAAGTAGCGGGTATCAGGGGCTGCGAAAGCACCTCACTAAGTGCGGCGAACTGGCGACTGGCTTAGAAGAAGCACTGTCGGCAGCTTTGGACCTTGGCGGCCTCCGTCTATCTTTGCGTTTTTTCAGAATGTCGGTAGTCTGATGGCTTACCGAAGACATATCAGGATAATTGAAGAGAGCACCAAAATATTTATAAGCGTAAATATGCCGATGACGGATAGTTCATGGTTTAAATAAAGCACAAAACAGACAGCAAGGTACGTCATGGTCAGGGCCTAGGCAAGGAATACAGTTGTTGTTTGTCTTTTTGGCTTTTCCCAGTAAGGGGTCACCATAGCGGAACTCCGATCCACTAATGATTGGCAGTAGATTTTTATGGTGCCAAGTTGCCAGCCCTACGCCCAACCTT
Source organism: Protopterus annectens (assembly GCF_019279795.1). Lineage (NCBI taxonomy): Eukaryota > Metazoa > Chordata > Ceratodontiformes > Protopteridae > Protopterus > Protopterus annectens. The sequence continues at coordinate 647,174,489 of NC_056743.1, forward strand.
CAGCGAAGGCACGGCCATTCACGCATGTCTTTCGGAGGCCACTCGACCGCGGGAAGGACATGCAGACTCCACACAGAAGGCACTCCCCGCACACTATCTGAGAATCGAACGGGAGAACCTCTTGCTGTGAGGCAACAATGGCAAGGAATACAGTATGAATGAAAATCTTTATGAGGTATTTGCTTTCCACAAACAATGCAATTTACTTTTACTAACATCGGTTTAGAGCAAGAACAAGTTTCCCCAACAGGGTACTTGGCTTTTAGTTGAAGACTTCAGTTCTGCAACTCAAATGAAAATTTCAGGAGTCTGCCGACCTGCACTTGCGAACTGCTTCTGGCACCGCACGGCAAAGAAAGACTGATGTAATGGCGTCGCCTGCATGTTTTATACCCCTGACGACCTGACATCACGAAAGAAGAGACTGCAACCAATGCAGGACCCAAGACTTAATCAGGCCGACTGAGGGCTACTGCAAGCAGATAACTCAAATGTGATGACTGCAACAGTGAAACGAAGATCATCAAGAATTTGTTTCAATTCCTGCAAGGCCTTGCCCTTCTCCTGCAGAGACTTAAAAAGCTCAGCAGCTGCAGAACCAGAGAGACTTTTTGTCAAGAGCATCATCTATCAATTTAGCCTTAATATCATCAAGCAAAGGCTGGAGGTGAAGCCAATAACGTTTTAACACAGAACCAAAAGCAGCAGCTCTAGAAAAGTATCAGCTGCATCATAACTACATTTAATAGAATGGCCAGCCACTTGAGAAGAGGAGCCCAACAAAGAGGGCCAAAAGTTTTCCTCACAATCAGGAAGGTCAGAAATAACCTGACAGCTATGTATTAGCTCTTCTTTCTCAGGTCTATCAGATCCACGACAGGGAAATAGTCTGAAAAACCAAGGGTAGCGGCATACCTCTCAACTGTACAGAGTTTCGCAGAATGTCCAGATTTTTGGATCATAGTCTGTTCCTCATAAAATCTGTATTTTTCTGACAAATTACTGAGATGATCTGATGACTGAACTCATTAAATAATGACATACATTTGAGTTTGACTTCAAATCCTTCAAAAAATGTATGCTAAAACAAATCCTGTCATTCAAGCAACTTTCGAAGCTTATAAGAGCAATATTTAAAATATGTCCCTATTTTTGGGCATTTGTTCCCCCATTTTGTCAGTCTTTGTCCAGATTTCTTGCACTGAGAGGTTGAGAAGTATGGGTAGCGGCCATATACACCTTATTTTGCCCACGCATTCCATGGCTCTACTGTCCTTGTCAGAAGGAAGCAATTTAGCAAAAGACAGTAGTTTGAAAGGTTTGTCAGAAGACGCAAATCAGCAGAAGGACATTTGTAAAGAAACTTAATCATCACGTACCTTATAAAAACTATCATTTTTTTTACAGGCTTGAGGCTAGAAGTCAGGAGCCTGAGAAGCTACTGAAAAAGTGTCCAACAGGACAGCTAGGAGAGGAGGGACAGCAGAGGCTTAGGAGACGCCATCTGGAGGAATTCATAATACCTCTTCTGGAAGTCAGAAACTTGGGTACATTCCCATTTAAAAAATTCCTCCATATGAGAGATAGTATCCCCAAAAGCAAAGTTCCTCAAAGGGAGAATCTGGACTAAGAGACCTCCTCCTCTGAACCATATTCCAATGGAGAAGAAATCTGAGAGGAGTAAGCCAAAGGCTTCCCCAGAGTCAAGTCCTCATTAGAAGAGTCCCGCTAACTAGAAGAACAGCAACTCCCTTGGGGGCTTCCAGGCCATTAGTGCATTAAACAACCCCTGAGCAAAATCCTGCCATTCAAGCTGGGGATCCTTAGGAGCAGAGGAAATCTGCTTTGCTTTCTGCTTCTTTTTCAGAGACGTCTACCCTAAAGATCTTAGGAGCTTCGGACCTTTGCAGACACAATGTAGTGGGAATCTCCAACCGAACAAGGATCTGAAGAACACCCACCGGTCCCTCAGATATGATCGCCTGAGGTTCCCCCTCAACTTCTGCAACGGACATCCACAGAGCCTCAGAGGATGTGCAAGAAGCTGGATCCATGCCAACCTCCAAAAAAGGCTGCAGCAAAGGAATCAGATAAACAGCCAGATGATCCTCCGGGCTTTTACCAGCCATGAAAGAGACATCCAGGGAAGGTGATACAGTAGCTGAATCAGACCTGACTTTTTTGGTCTTCTTCTTGGCAGACGGATGACCGTCGGGATAGGATGATTCCATCACTATACCCTGCACCAGCAACTTAAGACATTGGTTTCTGAGTAGACAAACAAGGAGGAGAGACAACTGCAAATGATCTTTGGGACAAAATGCTCAAAAAAAACAGACGCGATGTATGGTCTTGAGAAGCACCCAAGAAAAAAATACTGCTTGTGAATTCCGCTTTCTGGATGTCATGTAAACTTGCAACAAGAAAAGAAAACCCCAGTGGGTTTGGTAACCAGCAGAAATGAAAGGAACATTCAGACAGATTATCGAAGATAGTGTTCAGACTGTCAGCAAAGAAGTTCTGAGGTATGTACATCTGTATATCACCTTTATGCTCTACGCTATGAGCAGGAACATGTGTGTGACGTAGGACATCCTTACAAAAAAACAACTTGTATACTGGCCAGATATTCCATGGTGGTGCAGCGATAGCGTTGTTGCCTCACAGCAAGAGGTTCTCCCGTTCGATTCTTGGCTGGAGTGCGGGAAGTGCCTTCTGTGTGGAGTCTGCATGTCCTCCCTGCCGTTGGGTGGGCGTTCAAAAGACATGCATGGGAATGCCTTCGTTGAAGGTTGAACGTCGAGCTCGCACCTTGGCGTTTGTCAAAATCTACTGCCAATCATTAGCGGACTGTAGTTCCGCTGTGGCGACCCCTAACCGGGAAAAGCCAAAAGACAACAACATACTGGCCAGATGTTCGGCTACCCTTGGCAGGGGATCCCTTTTGTAAGGAATACTGCAGCAGCTATATGGAAGAACATCATGGTAGTCCGGATATGTAAATGATTTCCATAATGGTACAGAGACAAAATTTATATAAATGACAAAAGTCAAACGTGGCACAGTGAATGAGAGACATATACCATCAATTGCCAAGTGGTGCCTAGTCATGGCTATTCTTAACACCTGGATTTCTCAGTACACAGGTGCGTCATTACTACTGATATGCTAAGAGAACCAGCCTTAGCTGAACAGGAAGTGTTGGGGGCAGCTCTTACCACCAGTGCAAACAATGTTGTGCTCAGTCACCCTCAATCACAGACAAGTTCACCAGTGGCTGTTATGTAATCTCCTATAAGATCTTGTGTATTTAGTAATCAAACATTCCTGGACCAATTTGGCCTTGTTACTAAATGCTCTAGATAGAAAAGTACCTTCTCATGACACAAACAGCTTACTGACTTAAAGAGCATGACTGTGGGTGCTGGAATTGGAACAAGTGCCATCAGGGCTATAGCCAGAAATTTACATTTTGTACTCAAACCTAATGTTGTTGCCCCCACCAATAATTTTAAAAATGTACTAATTTCTCTAAATGCTCTCCCCAAATATATAATAGGACAAGTTATTTTCAACAGTTACCATTTATACTCAAAAAAGCTATTTTCAGAGGCGTATTCCTTTCACGAAAGCATTATTTGCATATCTCTATACTGTAAATATTTGTTTACAAAGGTCAAAAACATTCTGTGCTTTTTGCGTACGGAGTTTTCCAACAGATGCTCAGAAAAAAATGTGCACATTCAAGTACATTGTGCCTAGCTACATCCTTGAGTGCCATGAATCAGTTTTCCGTAGCCTTCTTTTAAATATCATAATTTATAGCTGTTAACTCCAAGGTGGTTGACTCCTGATTTCAGAAATAAGTTGTTCTCCCTTCATACGAAAAGAATCCACTACCACCTTCTTGATTCTGCAATACACCAGGAATGAAAAAGCTATATAGTCTCTATGCAGTTTTAAAATACACTGCTTATCTGCCTCAAATTGGAGAGGAGTGAAAGCATTGGTAAATACCTGTCTGGTGGACTTCCCTTCCTCTGGTCAACTATTGAGGGCACAAAATTAGGCTGCACTTTGTGAAGGACAGGTAGTGCATTTTCCTCGCGGGGGTGGGGGGGTGGGGGTTGGGGCACGCCACTGCTTGCAAAAATAGCAGTAGGACAGTCAAGTTTGCTGGTAATAGTGTGGATGAAATAAATGCTAACAGAGATGATTCAAATGGTAATCGATACATACAGATTCCTTGTGAATAACATACTTAACACTGTAGTACTCAAAAGTGCAAAGCGCAACCAATGCTGGTCATTGCCTTCTGAAGAACAAGCCAGCCACTTCAGCTTAAACTAAACCATCTAATGTGCTATTAGCTATCACAGGGCATTCATGAATATCAGCTGTTGAAAGACTCAAACCTCTTCCATTTTTGGAATCCTGCTAAAGAAACAAAGCTACTGCAGTCATCCAAAAGGCTGTTTGGGTTATCGACTATAGTAGTAAAGTAACACATTGTTCCAAAGTCCACTGAGCAAAGCAAAATTTCTTTTCATTAAGCTCAAGCTACGTACAACTTTACAAAAGAAAATTTGGCATCAATTCATATGATGAATTACAGGATTATTTTTTAAATATTCACATTAAAAAAAATGGATAATGTAAGCAAACAGAATAAAACAGCTTCATTGGACTAACATCTTGACAATGTGCTCATCTCACCAGTGTCTCTGCAATGAAAACTGCAACAATCACTCTTCCTACAGTGTCCAGGTGGATTAATATTGCACCCTGGTCAAAGACAAATCTTTCTGTTTTTATGGGCCAACAGAAGACCTCTGCTTTTTTCCCCCTGATAATCAGCCCCCTACCCACCAAATGGTGCAACATTAGTGCTGCATCTCAATTCTGAGGGTTCCAGTCTGGTTTCTAGATGTTGTCTACCAAGAGTCTGCAGGTTCTCCATATGGGTTCCTCTGGTTACTCCGTTGTACATAGGCTAGTTTAGTGCAAGTCACTTGTCCCTTAAATGAACTTTTGGTTCAGATGAATAACTTGGTTATTACAAAAAATATTAGACACTGTTTAGAAAACTTTTTACAACACTTCTTTTCATTAGGCACATTTATTTACCCTGGCCAGACTACTACACAAAGTTTCAGGATTTAGAAAAATCTTTGTTGTCACTGTACAGGCTAAAGTGTATTCTGCTAGTAGAAAAAAGCAAAATCTGAACTCATGCATCCCATGGAGACCTGCCCATGGGATGCATTAGAGAGACAGCAAGCAATAAGATTAAATACAAAAAATAAAAATAGAACACGAAAAAAAGCAAGACAATGATGCACTGTGTAAAGACAACGAAGGGATTTAAGATAATCACAATAAATGTATAAAAATGGTTAAAAATAAACATTGTACATAAAAGCATGTATGGGAAATGTAGGTACACACATACTGTTTGGGTTACACCCATTCAACCTCCATTAAAATATACAAATTGGTATGTGCCCCTGCATCACTACTTGCAGCAAATTTAAAAGACGACCACGAAAGAAATGCATACCCTCCAGCTGAATAACAGAAATATCAGTGATAAAAAACACTGAAAAATATAGCAAAGGCGAAACAGTCATGCAACAATTTAATGAAGACCATACTGCTTTAACAATGGTACAGTCTACACACCTTTTGTGCAAAGATGCCCTTTTCTTAACTTAGGAAACAAAACATGTTCATAGACTGTTAGATTCCTTTTGTGCACAAGACACCACTCCAGGGATGCGCATAATCCATTTTATGATACTTAATGTTCAATGAACTCACCCAGTGTCCTCAGCATCAACATATCTACATAGGCAACAAAATCTTTTATAGCCATACTCTAAACATACTACTGCTTTAAATAGCTTAGACTAAATGTGCAGTTTAGCAAGTTGTACAAAGTAGCAGCAGGCCATTATGAGACACTGCTCTCTTCTTCTTTTATTAACCCTCCCCAAACAGGCTCCCATTATTAAAATTTTCCAGTCACTAATAAAGAACATTCTAACTTTGTAAAAAAAAAGTCTAAACCTCAAACGACCTTCACCATGGCTTCTGCAAGACGCAACGCAAGCAGATGTTTTATTCCAAATCTAAAATCATGGTTATAATTCCCCAGTTAACAATTCCAATCACAGTACGATTAGGAGAGGTCTCCCTCCTGCAACTCTAAATCAAAGGCCACGTTCCAATTGAGGTGAAGGGTTAGCAGCCAAGCTGGGTGAGATCTATACAAAACCATTAAATATTCCTCCACAAAATGCTACCAGACATCAGTAGTTGGCCACATAATTGTCTTTAAGGCAGACTTTGGCACTCATGTCCCAGCAGCTACACAGTAGAAGCAGTTACTGCAGGCAGAAGCGGCCCAAGTGGATAATCAACCACAAAATCAGAAGGGACCCAGGTGCTTGCTACAAAGGATCTATAAACAAAGAAAGGGAAGAATGTGGGGCACTTTCTGCACAAAACCACATGCACCTGGGAATATACAATCAGCTGTCATCTACTGCTAATTCATCAGTGACCCTACTACAACTGGAAGCAGGAGTCAAGCATTCATATCCAAATGGGGTTGCAAAGGTAAGGCTGCAAATCACAGAAAATCATGGGGAGGTACTAGTGAGGCTGGAAGGGTCACACAGGTATCAAAGAAGCCAAACCTGCTAGTTTGGTCTCTGTGCTTTTCTACTGTTTTAATTTTATGAGCCTTTTCATGTGAAGAAACTCTGGCTGTCAGCCCACATTTCCATTTGGTTCATAAGCTGGACATTCCAGTTAAAGTACAGTTGGGTTCACTTACCATAAATGCAGATGTTAGAGTGTATTCACTGTTGCAGTCTTCAAATTTGGGTTATCCTGCCAGGGGTAACCCTCAGTCGGCCCGAATACCAGAGTCTTAGTAATTCTGCGTCAGTTGCTGTCACCCCAGGACTGACGTCAGGTTGTCAGAGGTATAAAAACAGGCAGCTGATGCCATTACAGCAGTTTTTCTTGCCCTGTCAGGAGCCCCCAAACAGGAATTAAGACATGGTGGAAGAATATTTATTTTTATTTTATTTTTATTTAACATTTGTTGACCGGGAAAGTCCGACTAGGTTCCACAGAGCCTGTTTTCAGCGGAGGCCCGGGGAGAAATGCTCCAGATGCATGTCTTTGGATATGTATATATGTAAGAATACCACCAGTAGAAAGTAAATACTAAATTTCCTTGTGGGGTGGGGGTGGGGGTGGGGGGTAACCAGGACTGCAACAGTGAATACAGTCTAACATCTACATTTATGGTAAGTGTACACAACTGTACTATGTTCATTGTATTTCACTGTTGCAGTTAATACAATGGGTGGATCCCCAAAGCTGAAGGGTGGAGGCAGTCAAGACGACTGGAGGCTGGCTAGGATGCCCTGCAAAACTGCAGTGGCAAAGCCTGACCTGGATTTGGAGAGGATATGCAGGTGGTAATGCTTGTTGAAGTTATGCACAAATGCCCATCTTGCAACCTCCAGTATGTACTTAGTGGGGCCCCCTCTGAGAAAAGGCTGTAGAGGTTGCTTTGGTGTAGTGTGTCTTGACCCCATTTGGAGGTGGGGTCCCATGCTGTTTGCAGCAGAAATGGATGCAGTGGGCTATCCATTTGGAGACTGTTTGGATATGACCTTACCCTCTTGCTCCTGCAGCAAAGTTGACTAGCGATCAGTCTTTCTGAAAGATTTAGTCCTGTCCAGGTAGAAACTGAGCTGTCTGTGCACATCCAGAGTGTGCAGAATCAGTTCCCCCTTGTTTTTTGTGGGTTAGGAAAAAAGGTGGGTAACTGAATGGACTGCTTGAGAGCCACACTGGGCACCACTTTAGGCATGAAGGCTGAGTTAGTTTTGAGGGAGACCCTGTCAGCATGGAAAATGATGAAGGGCTCTACAGCCATAAGCGCTTGTAGCTCTGAAACTCGTCTAGTTGAAGTGACGGCCAGAAGCAAGGCAGTCTTCCAAGAGAGAAATTTTAATTCTGCTGATGCTGCAGGCTCAAAGGGGGGGTAGGGTGATCTTTTCTAACACAAAGTTAAGGTCCCAGGCAGGGGTAGGTGCTCTTCTGGGTGGCCTTAAGTTCTTAGCCCCTCTTAGGAACAATTTGATGAGAGGGTGTGAGAAAAGAGGAGGTTCTGTGCTGAAATTAGCAGAGATGGCGGAGGCATGAATTTTAATAGAAGGGAAGGCTAGACCCCCTCTGTAGTAAGTCTGCCAGGTAATCCAGGATGAGTGGTAGGGAGGGCTGTGCCACAGTGGCTCCCTTAGCCTGGATCCAGGTGCAAAACCTTTTCCACTTATCAGCATAGGCTTTTCTAGTGCTGGGACATCTGGCCTCATGTACAACATCTAGAACTTGTTCGCTTAGGCTGGTAGCTTGAGGAGAGGTCAGGGAATTAGCCAGGCTGCCAGGCTGAGGGTCTGCAAATGGGGATGCAAGAATTCTCCATTCCTCTGGGTCAGGAGTGTTGGGATCGGAGGTAGGTGCCATGATGGGAGGGGTTGACAGGCTGCAGAGCAGTGGGTACCAGTGCTGGCATGGCCAGTCTGGGGCAATCAGGACTGCTCTCAGTTTTTCCTCCCTTATTTTAAGCAGGACCCTTGAAATGAGGGGTAGAGAGGGGAATGCATGGACAGAGGTTTACCCATTGGAAGGATAGAGCATCCACTTTCTAGGCTTTGCTGCGAGGTTCCCTGGTGCAGAATTTGCTGAGCTGATTGTAGTGGAGATCGACCTGCAGGGTGCCCCATTTTTGGGTTACAAGGGTGAAGGTCTTGTGGTCTAGTTGCCACTCTTGTGGGTCTAGCAGGTTTTGGCTTAAGTTGTCTGCCAGATAGTTGAAAGAGCCTGGCAGGAATTGTGCTAGCAGGTGTATTTGCATGGTAGAGGCCATGTGCCACAGTGTCATGGCTAGCCTGCATAAAGGATAAGAGTGCGTCCCTCCCTGCTTGTTGATATATCACATCACTGTGGTGTTGTCTGTTTTGATCAGTAGAGGCCCCTGGGGAGAGTAGGGGACTGAAAGTTGTCAGGGCATGCAGAACAGCTAACATCTCTTTCTCTTTTTGGCTGATGTGCAGATATAGTTGACTTGGGCTCCCATTGGCCCTGAATGCACCTGCTGCCCAGGTGAGCCCCCAGGCATAGTCTGATGCGATAAAACACCAGAGGCCAGCATGTGCAGCTAATAAATCTTTTATTGAAAAGTAACTACAAGTTAGGCATGAAATGCCACAAAACACATTATTAACAGTTCAAACCGGTTTTGGCTTTTCAGGCTTCCTCAGTGAAAATTCATTTGTCATGCGCAAAAAAACTCATGAATATTTATACATACCACCAACCAATGGAAAAATGGTATAGTCCAACCTTTAGGTTGGTTTGTCAATGCTATTTGTATATTAATATATAACCATAGATATCATCATCAGAAAAGTGTAAGCATATTACAGACAGTATGAAAAAATATAGAAAGTAACTTGCATTATGAATAATATACATAGAACATGATCAACAAAGATAAAAATATAAATTATATACATGAAAAGTAATCCACAAAAAAGGAAATGAACTATCAATAGTATACTATACTGGGGACATGCTGTGAAAAAAACCACAAAGTCCCCAGTGACATGAAAATAAGTATAATGTATACCTTTAACAAACCATCCACAAAAATAAGATTATTATACATTAAAAATAATCTACAGAATAGAAAGATATTATCAACAGTATATTACATATCAGGACATGTTGTGGGCAAATCACAAAGTCCCCAGTGCCACGAATGGTAAAATTAGGGTAACTTATATAAATGCCCTTATCAAGTCATGGTGCGCCAAATCTATATTTATAATATGTATCTATACATGAACTATAAATTACAGTGTTGGATGTAAAAATCATCAACTAGATTGAACACACAAATATTAGGAATAGACTGGTATATAGCCCCATTTTTATAGCAAAAATTCACCACCTGTACTGGCAATAGTGTGTTCATAAACACGAAATGGAGAAAAGTGCAGTGATATGTAGCTGGACAATGTAGCCTATAACAATGTAAAAATATACAACAGACTATGTCATTTGTTTGATTGGATTCATGGTTAATAAACCAATGTAATCCATATCATACTTGGGAAAATATCTCTAAGATTATTTCAAATTCTTCCCAATCATACCACATCTATAAGATGGTTCCAGCATTTACAATCAATCCCAATTATAAGTGGTTAAGGCCAGGGGGAAAAAAAGAGCCCCAAGGTGAATAATCCAATATTTTTCTTTGTGGTTCAAAATACTATGCCACCCCTGTTGGTTGCTCTTGTCCCCAGTAATTTTGTCTATGATCATAAACATGAATTTGGCAGTATTGTGTTTTAAGGTATGTCTATACAAAGCACTGCTCTCTTATTCCTGATGTCACTTTTATGTTCCCCCATCCTAACTCTCAGTGAATGTGATGTCTGTCCTACATAGAAAGCTGAACATTGACATGTTGCCAAATATATAACCCAACTACTACTGCAATTGCCAAAAACTCTAAGATCATATACTCTGCTTGTATTTGCTAGCAAATTGTTTTAATTTACTTACTTGATTACAGGATCCACAGTGGCCACATGGAAAAGTGCCCAGAAGTTGGTCTCCGGACACTGTAATCTGTTTATAGATGGCACCCCCACTTTTTTATGCTTGTAATGTGAGAACAAGGCTCCTAAAGTTTTACCCCGTCTGGAGGAAAACTGACATCTGGGGCCCAAAAGATTCCTTAGTTGGTCGTTGGCTAATATGTTCCAATTGGCATCAAGAATGCTTCTGATAACTTTATGGTTTCTGCCATATGTAGTGACAAACCTTAATGAAGACCCCTGTCCTGTTGGTTGACGTTTTTTTGTATTCCAGTAGTGCGTTTCTGTCCTGATTATCAGAGCATGTACTAGCTGACATTATATCAAATTGGTGATAGCCCCTTTCCAAAAATCTGTTCTGGAGATCCAATTTGGCTTCTTCAAAATCCCTCTTTGATGAACTAATACGTTTAATCCTCAAAAATTGGGATTTCTGTATGTTGCGGATGGTGTGGCACGGATGCATACTAGATGCGTGGAGTAGGGTGTTGTATTGTGGGTATTTTCCTGTAGGTTTTGGTACTCAAGGTGTGATCATTGTTCCTATAGACTGTCACAGCCAGAAAGTCAATGGTGTTAGAATTGTATGTTATGGTAAATTGTATACCCCAAATATTACCATTTAGATATTCCACAAACTCCTTCAAATATGTGGGATCTGCACGCCACACCATCCAACAATCATCTAGGTATCTACGCCAGATATCAATTTCCACCAAGTATATGTTATGAAGTGGGTTATATATCAAGCATTCTTCAAAGTATGCCATAAATAGGTCTGCATATATGGGGGCAAAAGATGCCCCCATGGCAGTACCTTGAAGTCCCCAACAATACTCTCCTTGAAAGGAGAAAATATTCTTAAGCACATGTTCAGCCATGCATATGATCAAAGTATTGAGACCTGGTGGATATAGGTTGGAATGTTATAACCAATATTGTAGCGCCTGTAGGCCTGCACAGTGAGGTATACTGGTATATAGTGACTTAACATCCAACGTGCACATAAGCCAATGTGGTTCAAGTTGCGTGTCTTGTATGATTTGTAAGAACTGAGTTGTATCTTGTAGTCTCGCCCTGACCACTTTCAATACTGGTTTAAGATGTTGCGTCAGGAACATAGATAGTGGTTCTGTAAGAGAGCCAATACCTGACACAATTGGTCTGCCAAGTGGGTTTGAAATAGATTTATGTATTTTGGGAAGCAGGTACAGAATTTGTTTTGGGGGGTCCATCACTGTTAAGTGTTTGACTGTGTTTTGGGTAATTATTCCTTCTCTCAGTTTGATTCAAAAATGTATCAATTTCTTTTTTGAAATTGGTAGTGGGATCTATTGACATGTGCATATAACATTTGGTATCTGATAACTGTTCCAAACCTTCATTTAAATAAGCAGCTCATGTTCATGACTACAACCGCGCCTCCATTATCCACTGGTAATATTGCAATATTGTGATTATTTCTCAATTCTGCTAAAGCCATTTTTTCAGATGAAGAAATATTCTGACCCATGATTTGTGATTCAAAATGTGGGAAATGTAAATCCCTTAAGACTGATTGTTGAAAGATGGACACATGTTTGTTCATTGGGGGTTGAAATTGAGATTTATGAAATTTAAAATCATTAGATCTTTGAGATATTTGTGAGGTTTGATCTGAAAAGAATATTTTAAGATTAAGGTTTGTGGCAAAATTTGATAACATCAGACACAATATTATATTCATTACAAAAAAAGCTTGGTACGAATCCCAGACCTTTATTAAGTAACTCTTCTTGTTCATTAGTCGAAATTACATCAGACAAAACACATTTTTGTATTCATGTTCTATTGTCTCAATAGAGTTTCTATCAATCCTCTACAGTGTCTGTTCTGCTTCCCATATTTATGTTTTCGGCCACCCCGCCACCTTTTTCCACTTCTAAAGGATGTGCAGAGTTAGATCTTTTGTGCACTGGTGACTCTTGGAGTTGGGCACTTTCACTATCTGTGTAGGAGAATTCCTCCCCAGATGTACTGGCCAAAAATTTATTATCATTTTTAAGGATGGACCTGGGTCTCTACCTGGTCCTGCCCCTTGCCGTCCCTCGACTAGTATCCATAAATCAGACAGATCTATGGGTTTCAAAGGGGCGACCCCTTTGGTAATCTGTGATGTCCCCGTTAAATTTTTTAATTTTCCTATCTTTGGTTTGTTTCTCATAGATAGCTAGTTCTTTAGACAGCCTGATCTGTGGTGATCTGTGGTGAGGGTCTGATTGGCGTGGGGATGCGAGAAGGGATGCCCCTTGTTGTGGTTGCATGCTGCTGCCCACTAGAGAAAATCTTTCCTTAGACAAGGTATCATTGGTATAAGAGATTCTAAGTCTTAAGAGTGCTGACACCAAAGGCTTTTTAGGTACCATTGTAGTTTCCTCATATGCTGTCTGGCATATGGAGTTAGTAGAATGCAAGAGGCCATGAACCCTAGAGCTTGCAGAATTTTCCTTGCAGTTAACTGGGTACTGGTGGCTAGTTGAGAGAAGTAGTCCATCAGGTAGGCTTGTTTTTCTGGAGTAAGGAATGCCATCTGGGTTGCTGTATCCAGGCCCGCAACCAGGAATACAATTTTTTGTGTGGGGACTAGTTTTGATTTCTTTTTGTTGACAGTATACCCCAGGGAGGTCAGTAGGTCCTTTACAAAGGTCAGGTGCTGGAGCAATTTTTCCTGACTGTCTGAATCAGGCAATAGTCCAAGTAAGGGTAAATTTGAATATGTCTTTGCCTGCAGAAAGAAATGGCGGGAGCCAGACAGTTTGTGAAAACTCTGGGAGTAGTAGATAAGCCAAAGGGAAGCACAGAGAACTGAAAGTACATAGATCCTGCCCTGAAACGTAGATATTTCCTGCATGATTCCCTGACTGGGATGTGTAGGTAGGTCTCTTTTAGATCTAGGGTGGCTAACCAAGCATCCCTGGAAAGCACAGGTAGAAGTTGCTGGAGGGTGAGCATCTTGAATTTTGGTATCACCAGACAGGTGGTTAGAATGGATACATAAAGGATGGGGCACACCATGTGCCCTCTTTCCTGGACACCAGGAGTCTCGAATAGAAGCCATGGCCTATCTGCTCTGCAGGAACACGCTCTACTGCACTCATGGAGAGCAGGGAGAGGACTTTTTTGGCCTCTTCCCACTGGTTTGGAGGAAGATCTGGGAACCCTTTTGGGGTTGGCAGAGTATGGAAATGAAATTTGTATCCCTGGGACACTATGCTGAGGACCCAACGATTGTTGGTAATGGTGGGAGTCTCGAATAGAAGCCATGGCCTATCTGCTCTGCAGGAACACGCTCTACTGCACTCATGGAGAGCAGGGAGAGGACTTTTTTGGCCTCTTCCCACTGGTTTGGAGGAAGATCTGGGAACCCTTTTGGGGTTGGCAGAGTGTGGAAATGAAATTTGTATCCCTGGGACACTATGCTGAGGACCCAACGACTGTTGGTAATGGTGGCCCAGTTTGCGTGGAAGGAGAGTTTTCCTCCTAGGGGCAAGGGCAGGTGGGCAGTGGAAGAGGGAAGCAGTATAAAGTCACTGTGTGGACTTGCCATAGGGGGGTGTACTTGCACTCCCTGTCTTTGTAGAGGAGGAACTCCATTGCTTAGATCTCTGCATTCCCTGGGGCTGTTGACGTGTGGTTCTGCCTCCCCTGGGTTGAGCTGGCCTGGAGGGGACAGAAAAGGACCATTGCTTGGAGGGGCAATGCCTACTAAACCTCGGAGGCTGTACCTGCAAGAAGTCTTTAACAGTTTGCATAGATTTAGCTTTTGCTTCCATCTTCTTTAAGACCTCCTCTGCCTTGGTGCTAAATAAGTTTTCCTTGTTCAAAGGTGAGTCCAATAATTTTGATTTGACATGGTCTGGCAAGGTCTGTTCTTTAAGCCAAGGGTGCCTTCTAAGGACAACCAGTGACTGCTGCCCTGCAAGATGTTTCTAGGGCATCAAAGCCACATTGTAAGGTGTGCTATTAACCTGACTTCCAGAATGCATTAACTGTTGTAACTATTTTCTGCACAAGCTAGGAAAAGTACATATTTTTTGTTTGAGGAGTTCCATGGTATGCTGTTGATATTTGAGCATATGGACCCAACAATTTAATGCTCTATTTAATAGCAAGAGTAGCAGAGGTGTATACTTTCTTACCCCATCTATCCAATGCTCGGGAATCCCTATCTGAGGGGGTGGGATTCTTAGCTGAAGTTACATTGATTCCCGAGAGATGACCTCTGGGTCAGCAGAAGGATTTCTGAAAAGAAATTTGTGACAGTCAGGGACTCTAATACCTGTCCAGTTTCCAGGGAGCAGGAGGGAGGGTGTCAGGATTCAGACTGGATTCCATAAAAACATAATCCACAATATCCAGGACAGGAGAAATGGCCAAGGATCTGTGATGCGATAGATCTAAGAATTCCCAGAGTCTCTTTTTTGACCGAGGGTAGTCCTGACTTTCCCATTGGAAATGCTCTCTTAAAGTATGGAGGGTTTCCCCAAAGGAAAGGTCCTTGGGTGGAGAGGCAGAAGGTATGGATACCTCTGCATCAGAATCCTCATAAGCAGAGAGGTTGCATATCTTCATATTCAGATGCATCACAGTCCTCGGACTCCTGTTCAGATAAAACCACTGGAGACAAGTCTCTTTCTTTTGGAAGGGGTAGCTTGGCCTCCCATAACAAACATTATAAGGTCTTCCACCATTTTAAGCATTTGGGACTGAGCCAAGGAAGCCAGTAGCTGGGCTGTGGTAGTCTTTTTTTTTTAGTGCAGTTTGTACCCTGGGTTTTAAAAACTTCGTAGTTTTTGAAAGAACTGAAGACGTGAAAGAAGTTGTCGGTCTGAGTCAAGCATCGGTAGTGCAAAGTACTTCCTCAGAAGCCGGTGCCTGCTCAGTGGCTCCAGACCCATCCAAGGTAGAGACACCCACATGATCCTTAGTCGAAGAAAAGTCTCACAGCATATCTGACTCCTAAAGGGTCTCGGTAGCAGCCTGCGAATCCACAGAAGTGGTAGTCAGGGGCTGCAAAAGCGCCTCACTGAGGACCAGAGAAGTGACAACTAGCTTGACGGCAGCATCATCGTCAGTTGTGGACCTGTGTGGTCAGTCTCTGTCTTTATCCTTACATTTTTTGTAAGATCGGTAGTCAGAAGCCTTACCGAAGCCATACTGGAATTTTAGGACTGAGCGCAAAAAGATCCGACTACAATAAGGGCCCGACGATGTAGAGTTCTGGCGTTGAACAAAGCACAAAAGCGACAGCAGGGGACGTTGTGGTCTGGACCTAAACAGGTGACGCAGTAAGAATAGAAATCTCGCTGTGGTATTTGCTTTCCACAGGGGAGACAATTGTTAACTTTTTCTGACATCGGTTAGAGCAAGAAAAAAGGATCCCCAATGGGGTACTTAGCTTTAAAAGACTTCACTTCGGAGACAAATCTCAGGTAGCAGCCAACAGGCACTCGTGCGAACTGCTTCTGCATCGGGCTCCGCAGCAAGAAAGACTGATGTAATTGCATCGGCTGCCTATTTTTATACCTCTGACAACCTGCCATCAGTCCCGGGGTGACAGCAACCAACGCAAAAATACTAAGACATTGGTATTCGGGCAGACTGAGGACTACCCCTGGCAGGATAACCCAAATGTGATGACTGCAGCAGTGAAACATGAACATCTAGTCTGTGATCTTTAAGGTCAAGTGCAACTGAACACCACCATGGAGAATGGTGTTAACCCCTTGGATAATATTCCTGGGGTATTCGGATTGCTGACAAACACTTGTCGTTTGAAGCAAGCCCTCCTAGGTGTTTTTACTCAGTTTTTAAATTTTGTCTGCAGTCCTCAACAAGCCCCATAAAGCTTCTGTCACCTTGTGTCGCAACACAATGCAATTGAGTAGAATGGCTTTACTTACAGTTGGCCAGAAAGTTTCTTCTTTTTTGTTTGCACAAGAGAACCTGCATACCCCAAACTTGCATGCCACCCCCAAAACATATTGAGATCAACGTCCCAAAATCAGGGACAGATTTTAAATATTGTTCTTATAACCTTGGAAAGTTGGTAGAATTACAAGTTTTGCATTAACACACAAAGGATGTGAAGTCTAGGCTTCAACATGTCCTTTCTTAGCAATATCAATTAATGTGCCAGAAGCCACATTTAAGGAACAGACCTAATTTTGGACAGTTGAAAGGAATGCTGCAGACCAGAGCCACAATTACAGTATTTTTGCTTGCCTATAAAATGGCATATTTTACTTCTCCCTTTACACTGTTCTACTAATTGACTTGATGGCTGAAGATTAAAGGAAATGACAGCAGTGACATTTCTTTATTTAAAATGTTTTTTTGAGGCAAGTTAGTACTCCATTTCAACACTAATGAGAGACAGCAGTGCTGACAAGGTAAGAAATGCATAATGGCTGAAAACTCCACGTCAATTGCTCTTTGCACCTGATCTTTTAGATTTCTAGCTCTGCCATGCAGTTTTTTTTTTTTTAAGGTTTAAAGTGTGCCTGAAGTTCAGTACAAAGTGAAACTCTACCCTAAGCAAAAACAATAGAAATGACCAGCTTTGATTCCTGCAAGCACATTTGTTGGTTACTACTTGCGGAGATGTGCTAGATGGGGAAAAAGAAAAATCAGCAATTCAGAAATTACAATAAAGGCAGGCAGACAGAAGGGTTTCGAAGAAACTCTAGGTCTGGAATTGACTGATGAACTCGCCTAACAAAGAACATAAATGTACAACCACACGGTTCAGTGACCAAGATTGCACAGATTTTCTCCTTTACAGCCAAATTTCCAGCTAAATGACCAGTGTGTGACAGGCAATCTGTCACTAAGGAAGGCATGTCAGTACTACTGTAGAATTCTGATCAGTATTGCGCCAGTTTGTGGTAGCAATGCAAACAGGGAATACGACTGCTACAGTGAGCCCTGTGAGGAAGGCCTGCAGCAGTATGAAAGGCAGAATGATAGTACAGTTAGGGACAGAAAAACTAACCATTGTTTAAATTGTAACTTAACTCCAGTCAGATATAAGCTGCTGATAAAACAACTTTTCCATGTAGTTCTAGCTGCTAAAAAGTACAGTTGTGTAAAGTCTTGCAATAGTAGATGGCTTTGTCTTCACTGTTGCATTATTCATAACATAAGGGATCTCTTGTCAAGGACAGCCTAATGTCCACCCACTGTAACAAAGTCTATTACTTACACGCACGCTCCCTGTACAAGGAGTACCGCATAAAGGTGACGTACAGATGCCCTCGTAGGTCTGGAAACACCCCGGGAGGAAGGACACGTGGAAATGTGTGTATCCAGAAAGAGAAAAATAAGAGCGCCTCAGCCAGGAGGGCAAGAAAGAACAGATTAGAGCAGAGGAGGCATGAGGGAGGGAGCAAATACTGCAACAATGAAGAGAAGGACATCATCTGCTATGGTAATATTTTATACAACTGTACTATGTCCTTCCATATCACTGTTGAGGTATTCATAACCTAAGGGAGAGTTACAAAAAGCAAGAGGAAGCCAGAAACCCGTGCAGGATAGCCCTGGCAAAGCCAGCTCTGGCCCTGGAAATAACATCTAACTTGCAATGCTTAGTGAAAGTATGAAGAGAGGACAAGTAGCAGCATCAAGGATGGAAATTAGTACTCAGCCCCTTAAAAAAAAAAAAAGCAGCACAGAAAGCATTAGCCCTGGCAGAATGAGCCTGCTTTTTCAGCTTCCTTACAACATTGTACTTAGAGGACTGTTCTTTTGGCTCTCCCTTCATCAATTACGAGTGGACAAGGGAGGATGGAAAGGAGACCCCTTATCTTGTGCGACAAGATCCATCCAGTGAGTAACTTTTGGTGATTGTCCCTAGCCAACTGAGAAAGAAGGGGGATCCAATGCTGACACTGGCATGATTTTGGGACAGTCCTGCCTAATCCTGTACAAGATTCATGGTAATAGAGGTAAGGGAGGGAAGGTGTACGGAAAAGTACAGTTGTGTACCTACCATAAATATAGATGTTAAGAGTGTATTTAGTGTTGCAGTCATTACTCTTGGGTTATCCTGCTGGCAGGCTAACCGCAGTCGGCCTGAATTCCAAAGTCCTGGTCCGGCATCGGTTGCTGTTGCCTCTTCCCTGACGTTAGTGCGCCAGGGGTATAAAAGATGCAGCCGTTGCAATTTTCTTCAGTTTTTCTTGCCCAAGATCTCAGGTGCCCCCAAAAGGGTAGGCTAAATAGATTATGCCAATAAACATGCATGCATTAAAGTAAACATTCCCTTCATCTACAAGCAAATACACCACATAGGTTGTATAGAATAGAGAAGTACAGATAAGACCCAGCAAATGAAAGGGGGATGGTGGGAGGGTAACCTGGACTGCAACAGTGAATACACTCGAACATCTACATTTATGGTAGGTACACAACTGTACTATGTTCATCGTGTTTCACTGTTGCAGTCATTACTCTTGGGTTGAATCCCAAAGCTGAGGATGGGTGGCTGGGCTAAATAGGATTAGGAGAGGCTATGAGGCCCTGCAGAACTGCAGTGGCAAAGCCTGCTCTGGATTTAGAGTACAGAGGTAAGTGGTAGTGCTTTGTAAAAGTGTGCACTGAACTCCAAGTTGCAGCCTCTAAGATGTCTTTGGTTGGTACTCCTCTGAGGAAGGCTGCTGAAGTGGCTGCTGCTCTGGTTGAATGTGGCCTAATGCCCTTCGGCACTGATTTGCCATGCTGTGAGTAGCAGAAATGAATGCAATGGCCTATCCATTTAGAAATAGTCTGTTCTGAGATGGCCTTTCCTTGTGATCCTGCAGCATATGCCACTAAAAGTTGCTCAGTCTTTCTGAAAACTTTAGTTCTGTCCAAGTAGAAGCATAGCTGTCTGTGTATGTCCAAAGAATGCAGCAGTCTCTCACCCTTGTTCTGTGGGTTTGGATAAAAGGTAGGCAAGTGAATGGTTTGATTAAGGGCCACAATGGACACCACCTTAGGCATAAATGTAGGGTTCATCCTCAGAGAAACCCTGTCTGGATGGAAAATGATAAAAGGTTCCACAGCCATGAGTGTCTGTAACTCAGAGACTCGTCTTGCAGAGGTTATTGATCGGAGCAGAGCTGTTTTCCAGGATAAGAATTTTATATCAGCTGTTGAGGCTGGCTCAAAAGGAGGCAGTGTGAGTTTTTCCAAGACATAAATGAGGTCCCATGCAGGTATTGGTGCTCTCCTTGGAGGTCTTGTGTTTTTGGCCCCTCTGAGGTACTGCCTTATTAAAGGATGAGAAAAGATAGATGGTTCCATATTGTAATGGGCTGAAATGGCAGAGACATGAATCTTAATTGATGAAAAGGATAGGCCTTTGTCCAGCATCTCAGTTAAGTATTGTAAAATCCTAGGATTATTTGGTACAAACGTGTCAATTCCTTGTTCCAAGCACAGAATCTCTTCCATTTTTCTGCACAAGATTTTCTGGTACTGGGCCTCCAAGATAACATCCATAACAGCTTTTGAAAGAGGAGCGTTTTGAATGGCTACATTATCCGCCATGCTGCCAGATTTAAGGCCCCGAGTTGGCTGTGCAGGATCTGATTGTTTTGTTGGGTCAGTAAGTGAGAAGTTTGAGGCAATGTCCAGGCTGGACCTTGAGACAAATTCTTTAGGACTGGGTACCAGTGCTGGTGTGGCCAGACTGCGGCAATCAGTATCATTTTTGGCTTCTATTGTCTGACCTTTAGGAGTACCTTGGGGAGGAGAGGCAGTGGAGGAAAGGCATATACTGTTAGGTTTTTCCAGCTGAAGGATAGGGCATCCACTTTCCATGCTTACTTGTGATAAATCCTTGTGCAGAATCTCTAATTGGCAGTTGTGATGGGAGGCAAAAAGATCTATGTCTGGGCATCCCCATTTCCTGGTTATGCTGAAGACTTGTGGATCCAGTTTCCACTTGTGGGGATCTATGAGGTTTCTGCTTAGTTCGTCTGCCAGAGTATTTATTTTTCCTGGCAGGAATTGTGCTTGCAGGTGAACTTGATAAGTTAATGCAGTGTCCCACAAAGTCATGGCTTGTCTGCAGAGGGGGTAGGAATGTGCGCCTCCCTGCTTGTTTATGTACCACATGACTGTAGTATTATCCATCTTTATCAGTAGTTGTCCTGGATGAAGTAGATCCTTGAAAGCTGTCAGGGCATTCTAGCATCTCTTTTTGATTGATATGAAGATGCATCTGGCTTGCGGGCCATGTGCCCTGAATACATTTTCCTGCAATGTGGGCCCCCCAGGCATAATCTGATGCATCCGTTGTTAGTGTCTGCCTGGCTGTGGGTAAAGTGAATGGCTGTCCCTTGTTGTGGTGACAGGCCTGTGCCCACCATCAAAACTCCTGTTGCAGGCAGGGAATTAATGTTTTAATTAATGAATTAATTAATGTTTCCAGGCTGTGGCAATGTTGAGTCCAAACACTTTTTAGATACCATTTTAGTTTCCTCATCTGCAGTCTGGCATATGGTATTAGCAGAATGCAGGATGCCATGAAGCCCAAAGCCTGCAGGATTTTCCTTGCAGATAACTGGGTCTTTGTTGCCAACATATTGAAGTAAGAAGTCAGTTGCCTTTGTCTGGTGTGAGATAAGCCATCTGGGCAGTTGTATTTAAGCTTGCACCCAAGAATATTATCTCGAGAGGGTACTAGTTTTGATTTATTTTCATTTACTGTGTACCCTAGGCAAATTAGTAATCTTTTTACAAACGCCATATGTTTTAGTAGAATGTCTTTGTTCTCTGCTTGAATAAGGCAGTCGTCCAAGTAGGGATATATTTTAATTCCTCTGTCTGCAAAATGCAATTACTGGTGCCAGGCATTTTGTGAAGACCCTGGACGCAGTTAAGCCAAAGGGCAGTGCAGAGAATTGGAAGTGCATTGAGCCAGCTATGAATCTGAAGTATCTTCTGCAAGATTGTCTGATTGGGACATGCAGGCATGCCTCTTTTAGGTCCAAAGTTACGAGTCAAGCCTTCTTGCCCAGCATGGGCAGTAGCTGCTGCAGAGTCAACATTTTGTATTTTGGAACTTCCAGAAATGTGTTTAGTACAGACAGGTCCAGTATTGGTCTCCAGGCTTTGTCCTTTCTGGGCACCAAGAAAAGTCTAGTGTAAAATCCTTGTCCCTGAACTTGTTGTGGTACTTTTTGAATGGCCCTCATGTCCATGAGGGATGAAACTTGCTTTTGTGCCTCTGCCCATTGATTGTGTGGCAGGTCTGGCATACCTGTTGCCCTTGGCAGGGTGTGAAAGTAGAACCTGCAGCCCTGAGACACTATGTTCAAGGCCCATTTGTCCTGGGTAATCATCTGCCAATTTGGTAAAAAAAGTGCTAGTTTTCCCCCTAAGGGGGCTGCCAAAAGATAAGTGCTTGGTTCTGGGAGAGAAAATGTAATTGGGATTGTTTCCTGTATGGTTGTGATTGGTCTTCTCTGCTTTTGGAGGTAGAAGCACCCCATTGTTTAGGCCTGTATGAGCCTTGGGACTGAGATCTGCCTCTGGGGCATCTGTTATCTGCCTCTTTGTGGCCTGTCTGACACTGGAAAGGACCAATTCTTTGTAGGCCATTTCCTGCTAAATGTGGATGGCTGTACCTGTGGGAAATCCTTAACTGTCTGCATGGATTTCGCTTTATCATCCATTTTCTTCAACACCTCTTCTGCCTTAACACCAAAGTATCATGCTGTAATGGAGCATCCAATAATTTTGCTTTAACATGATCAGGCAGATTCTGTTCCTTTAACCAAGCATGCCTTCTAATGACAGAACCCGTAACAGCGGCCCCGCAAAAGGCCTCCAGTGAATCAAAACCACATTGCAAAGTATGCTTTCCCACTTGTTCAGCTGCATGTCATAAATCCTGCATTTCCTTGTTATCAGAACATTCAGAATTTGTCAACATTTTCTGTTTAAGCAGCGACATTAAGTATTACTGATATTTAGCATATGAAACTGACAATTTAAAGCCCTTACAGCCAAGGTAGCAGAAATGTAAACTTTTTTCCCCCATCTGTCCACTGCCCTAGAATCCTATCAGAGGGGACAGGGTTTTTTTGCAGTGGAAGCCTTGACCCCTTTGGGACCCTGAGATATAGTTTCTGGGTCAGCAGCAGGGTTTTTATATAGAAATTTATGAGAGTCTGGAACCCTGAAGTATCGGTCTGGCTTAGCAGGTGCAGGGGCTAGAGAGTCAGGAGACAGGCCGGACTCTGAAAATACATCTACAATGTCTAGAACAGGTGGAATAGCAAGAGGTCTGTGCCGAGGTAGTAAAAGAAAGTCTGAGCCTTTTCTTAGATTCTGAGTAATCTTGGCTCTCCCAGTGAAAATGCTCCCTCATGGTATGCAGGGTTTCCCCAAAAGAATAATTCTCAGGAGAGGCTGAAAGAATGGATTCTTCAGCATCAGAATCCTCAGAGGGAGGAAAAGAGTATCCCTGTTCAGAAGAGGAATCAGAGGAAACTGAAACCTGATCAGAAGAGTCATATTCTGTCTCTTGCCTAGGCCTCTTATCAGGAGGGGGATGGGAACCTCTGATCAAAGTAATTAGATCTTCAGCCATTTTAAGCATCTGTTTCTTAGGAATGTCAGTCTGACCAAGAGAATGCTGTACTTGTTTCTTTGTCTTTAGAGCAGTTTTAGTCTTTGAAGCAGAGGTTGGCTTGACATATAATTGTGTAGGTCTGAAAACACCCTCAGAAGCCGATGCCTGCTCAGTGGCACCAGACCCATCTGAGGGAATAGTTTCCAAGAGTCCAATACCTTGAGTATCCAGAGGCCTAGTCGGCTCCACGTGGGAGTCAGAAGCGGCCTGTGGTAGTGGGCGTCAGGGGCTTGCGAAAGCGCCTCACTGAGAACCGGCGACTGGCCTAGCGGAGGCCTAGTCGTCTGTTTTGGACCTCGGATGCCTGTCCTTTTCCTTTGCTTTTTATAAACTCCGGTCGTCGGCTGTTCCGACGGTATTATATAATTAAACTTTCGGCCAAAGTAATGAAAGGCAAAAATCGTAGACACGCTTAATAGTGCATTGGTTAAATCTAGCACAAAACCAACAGCTAGCAACGTCATGATCACGGTCTAGGCAAGGAATACAGTAAGAATGAAAATCCTTATGAGGTATTTGCTTCCCACAAAAAATACAATAGTTAACTTTTTCTGACATCGGTCTGGAGCAAGAAAAACAAGCGTTTCCCCAACGGGGTACTTAGCTTTAATGAAGACGTCGGATCTGAAATTCGATTTTGAAAATCTCAGGAGTCGGCCGACTGGCACTTGAACTGCCTTTGCTTCAGGCATCGCGTGGCAAGAAAGACTGAAGAAAATGGCGTCGGCTGCATCTTTTATACCCCTGGCGCACTGACATCAGGGAAGAGGCGAGAGCAACAGACGCCGGACCGGGACTTTGAAATTCAGGCCAACTGCGGGTAGCCTGCCAGCAGGATAACCCAAGAGTAATGACTGCAACAGTGAAACACAATGAACATCAATCCCTTCCAAGGAAGAGACAGGAGATCGACTTTCCAAGCCAAAGTACTTGGGAATCTGGAACAGAATAGAAGAAGCGGTCTGCTCAGAGAAGAGGCAAAAAGATCTACCCAACGATCTACCAAACGAATACCCAACTGGTGGACAATATCCAGGAACACCTCTCTGTGAAGCATCCATTTGTGAGCTTGTGTGTGTGCTGGACCTGGTCAAACAGTTACTAGACTGTGCTCTGGGGGAATTTACACTACCTTAAGAGTAATCACTTGAAACTGGACCGCTAGATCCCAGACCTGAAGAGCTAGTCTGAAAAAAAGATGGGACACTGTACCCCCTTGCCTGTTAACATACCACATCACTGTGGTACTGTCTGTGAAAATTTGGAGGGTCCCAGGATGGAACAGAGAATGATAAAAGGTGAAGAGCCAGAAGCAGAGCCTTCATCCCCTTTTCACCAATGTGGTCTGACCTATAACGAAGCGGCTGGAAACCCTGAACCTTTGGAGAGCCAAAGGAGGCCCGCCATCCTCTGTCTGAGGCACGTGTAAAGTGTTCTTGAGTTGGGACTGGAGCCTGGAAAGGAAGACACAGGTTGAGAGAAAGCCAATGAATCCACTAGTGAAGTAAGCACTTAAGACAGGGAAGGGAGGTTAACAGGAAGCCCAGGGGGTGGCAATGTTGGAGCAACATTGTCTTTAGGTACCACTGAAGCTTTCTCATGTGGAGCCTGGGCAGAGGTAGCATGGAACTAGTGGAAGTCATGACCCAGAGGACACCGAGAAATTTCCTGACTGCAGTCAGAGGAAGAGGAGACTGGAAAAAGGCATAGGGCCTGGGGGCAGGCAGAGATGCCAACATGGGGAACGGTTTGAAGCTTGCAAAATGAGAAAAATATGAACTGAGAAGGCATCAGAGCTGATTTCTGGAAGTGTATGGTGAATCCCAGAATAACAAGGAAATAGTATAAAAGTTGAGATCCTGAAGCAGAGCATTGGGGGAAGAAACTTGAATGAGCAAATCATCGAGGTCAGGAAAGATCTGAACTCCTCTAATCCTGCAAAAGGCAATGATAGGAGTGAGGCTTTGGTGAATACCCTTAGGGCAGTACAGAAGACAAAGGGCAAAGCAGAGAAAAAGAAGTTATGTACTCACCATAACGTTCCATGTTTGTAGTCCATCTCGCCCTTCATTCTTACACATGGGTTCGAAGCCGAACCTCAGCTTCGACTTGGCCTATTTACAAGTTCAGTGTCTTCTAGTTGGCTCATGGCTAGGTAAGGTATCCCATGCTGCACCAGTACAATCCCCAGATCTTGTTTGTAGCTAACTAAGAGAAATAATAACAAACCATACAGAAAGAACCCAATAATAAAAAGGTCTCCAGTGAATAACAATATTTTTCTGTCTCCAAATACGTCCAGGATGGGGGTAGGAGGGTGGATTCATAAGAATGAAGGGCGAGATGGACTACAAGCATGGAATGCGATGGTGAGTACATAACTTCTTTATGTTCTGTAGTCCTATCTCGCCTTCATTCTTACACATGGGACAGCGTCCCTAGCACCTTATTCTTGGGTGGCTCAAGGAAAAATACTCCACAGTACTGTGGAACCAAAGGATGCTCTACCCCTGGAGGTCAAATCCAATTTGTAATGAGTAATAAATGTGTGAGGGGTAGCCCAAGTTGCTGCTCCACAGATACTGTCAAGTGGGACCTTGGCTTGAAAGGTTGCAGAGGCAGACAGATCTCGTAGAATGAGCCTTAATTTTGAAAGGTAAAGGCTTACCACCAGAAGTGTAAATGTAAACTATACAACTAGAGATCCAATTTGAGAGGGTCACTTTGGAAACTGGTAGCCCTAATCTGGAGTCAGAGAAGGAAATAAATATTTGGTCCGACTTCCTGAATTCCTTAGTCCGGTGCAAATAAAAACGTAATTGTCTATGAACATCCAACTGATGAAACCTGTATTCTGCTGCGTTGGAATGATTAGGGAAGAACACTGGAGGTTCTATGGATTGGTTCAAAGTGTTATGGGAACAGACCTTTGGGAGAAAGGATGGATTAGTACGAAGAGATATTCTGTCTTTGTTTTTCTAATCCCCTTATCTGATATTTCACAATGCTTATAACTCTGACACTCGTCTAGCAGATGCAGTTGCCAACAAACGTTTTCCAAGACAGAAATTTCAAGGGCAACGAATGAGAAGGCTCAAAGGGTGGAGTCGTTAATTTTGGATAGCACAAAATTCAAGTCCCATGAGGCAACTGGTTCCTGAAAGGGGGGGTCTTAACAAGGTGGCACCTTTAACGAAAGTCTTGCACAACCTATGTGACATCAGATTAGAATCTCTGACCTAGAAGAAAATTAGAAATCACTGCTAATTGAACCCTGATTGTGACAGCCGCAGATCCCTGGTGGAAAAGTTCAGATAAAAATTCCAAAACCACAGGAATAGAAGCAGTATAAGGGTCAACATTCTTTTCCTCAGCCCAGATAGAGAACCATCTCCATTTACTGGAATATAATTTCCTAGTGTAGGGTTTATGAGAAGATACAAGGATACGAGTCATGGAGGGTGAGAAGTTGTGAAGCCTGACTAGGGATGGAACTGGAGCAACCAAGCTGTCAAATTGAGGGTATGTAGGGTGGGGTGAAGCGAACCTGACATGTTCGTCGAGATCTGGCACTGGGTCCAGAATCCATGGATTGTCTAGAAGGAGAGGCCCGAGAAAGGGAACCAAACCTGTCGAGGTCAGTAAGCGGTAATGAGGATCAGTTTGCTTCCCAGCTGTTTCGTTTTCTGAAATCACCTTGGATATGAGAGGAAAGGGGGGGGGAGCATAAAGGAGACCCAGAGGCCATTCGTGAACAAGTACATCTCTTGGTGACTCCCCCGTAGGGGGGACAAGGGAGAAATAGCTGCTGCATTTGGCATTGATTGGGCTGGCAAAGAGATCGCAGCAAGGCTGTCCCCATCTGTGGAAAATCTGCTCCACTATTCCCTGCTTCAGAGACCACTTGTGAAGCATCAAAATGGCCTGGATGACTGTCTATCAAGTTGGTTGTCCCCGGGATGTGCATTGCCACCAGAAAGTGCTGGGAAGATATTGCCCATTTCCAAACTCGAATGGCCTCCCAACAGAGTGGGTATGATCTGGTTCCGCCTTGTTTGTTGATATACCATACTACCGACATGTCTGATTGTATTGTAATCGTCCCAAGAGGAAGAAGGTCGTGAAGTGCTTGCAATGCCAGGAGCACCACCCTCATCTCTAGAACACGGATATGCAGGTGAGCCTCGTGATCTTGCCAAGTGCCTTGAACAGTCCTGCTTAGATAATGCCCCCCCCACCCTATCTGTGACGCATCCCGTGGTCAGAGTGGCAATGGGTTGGGCAAGGGACAAATGGAATGCCCGTGGTTAACTGATTGGAATGAATCCACCAAATGAGGTCCTTTTTGCAAGAGAGTTAACAGAATGTGATGAGTTAAGGGCAGTGGTTGGAAGGACCACTGGGATGACAGAAGCCACTGAAGAATCCACATGTGTAGTCTGGCTAGCGGCACTAGTAGTATGGTAGAAGCCATGGTCCCTAGAAGCTTCAGAACAGTCTTGGCCTTGACTTTTCAAACGGGGAGAAGACGGTGAAATTGAAGAACCAGATTCTGTGCTCTTCCTACTGGAAGATGAGCCAACATGGCTACTGTGTATTTCTGCACCTATAAAAATCACAAATTGAGGGGGAAATAAGGCAGATTTTTTCCAATTGATAGTAATCCCCAACTGGGCACAAAGTTGAATAGTAGCGTCCCTGGTCTGAAGAAGTGGATGCCTGGTGGGGGCTGTTAGGAGCCAGACGTCCAGATACAGAAACACCTGGAATCCTTGACGTCTCAGGTGAGCTGTCACTACTGCCATACACTTGAACACCCTGGGGTCTGTGATGAGACCAGAGGGCAGAGCACGAAACTGGCTCCCTGCCAGAAGCGTAGAGGACTCCTCAACGCCCTTTCAATTTTTATGTGGTAGTAAGCGTCTTGGAGGTCTATTGAGCACATCCAAGTTCCGATTCCTATTTGGAATACAGGGACGGCTTGGATGACTCTTTTTGCCAGCAACTTGACTTCCATAGTTGCTTGATCCCTGTGATTGGGTGGAACATGAGGTAGCAGAGAAAAGGGTATGGAATAACCTCTGGTAATAATTCTTTGTATCCATCTGTTTTGAGTGATACTTAGCCAGGCTTCCAGATACAAAGAAATGTGACCCCCGACTGGCTCCAGAGAAGCACAGTCAGGCCCACATCAGGAGTGCTGGTAGGGCCAGCCCCGAAATGAATCACAGCCTCCCTGGTTTTGCAGTCTGCCCCTGCCTCTAGGGCAATGTCTGCCATTTCTTCCTCCTCCTTTGCTTCTGAAGGAGGAGTCACACTGCACATCCTGGAAAAACCTCTGGGACTTTAACCACATTTTGCCACCTCTCTGACCCTTAGGGTATGATCTAGAGGGGACAGTAAAACATACTCTCATGGCAGAGTGTGTTTTCCCTTCTTGCTCGCACTGGGTGAGTGTGTCCTTTACCTTGGATCCAAACAATGAAGAACTGAAGGGGGCATTGGTAAACATAGACGTGAACGGTTCTGCAAAATTACACAAGTGCATCCAGAAATGACTCCTTAGGGAAATTCCTGAACCCACTGATCTGCTCGCTCCATCGGCTGCATACCAGATGAGCCTCATGGACGGGTTGACAACAGAGTTCAAAGTGGACAACTGGGCAGACACCTTCTCAGGGACTGCCTCAGTGGATATACCTTGTAGAGTCTCTAACTCCTTAAGGAGATCTCTCTGAAGCTTCGTGAAGTGTGTAAGGTAGTTCAGTGATCTAAGAGTAAATGCCGCTGATGAAAAGATACGCTTCCCATATCTGTTAATCTTTCGAGATTTGGCGGATGAACAGAAGTGGTCTCCGCTAGCTCCTTCTTAGTGGCCGCCGCCACCACCATGGCATCTACAGAACACCCTTTGACAAAAATTCCTTCCCCTTGGGAGCGGATAGAAACTTAGTCTCCTGGGGACTGGCTCCACAGCATCAGGAGTATCCCACACCTTCCTACTAACAAGCTCTAACAGTTCATCGAAAGGTGGAGATACCAAAGAGGCTAAAGGTTGAGACCCGAAAGCCTACAGATACACAGACTCCTCATCAGAAGGGGCGAGAGTGGGCCAGCCACACCTCTGCTTAAGGATCTCCAGGATGTCTACAAAGGACACATCAGAGGATGACTTAGGGGACCCGTCTGACTCCTCGAGGTCGGTGTCCAATGTAAGGGACTCATCCTGGGTATCTACATGCTTCCTCTTTCATGTTCTCTTCCGTGGGGGCTCCTCGGAAAGATATTGCAGGTAGGTCTCGGAAGAATGGGGGCCACCACCCGGTAGCTCCTGTGGCTGCAGGTCTCTGCTGTCCAGAGAGGGAATAGGTGCTGAAAAAGAAGTAGGTGCCCTAGGGGGAAAGTGTCAGTACCCGTGGTAGGAGCTGATTATCGGGACAGCACACTCATCTGGAATGCCGACCTCCCTTGCTCCGATGACCTCCCAGGCTCAGAGGATGCCATCGGCTCCAGAGGCATCAGCTCAGAGATAGATGTAGGGTCCAAGCTCACCCTAGCAGACACAGAGGAAGGCTCGGAACCAAAGAGGTTCGGTTACAGGCGTCCCTGTCGGGGCCGACCGAGGAGCTTTGGCTCCTAGACACCACGGACAGTACAGAGTGTGTTGGAGCGGTACTCTGCTCCGAAACAACCTCAGGGGGAGCTGGAACAGAGGGTTACAGCAGCGGTACCAAACACTCAGACTCCGAAAGACCAGCACAGCTCAGAGGAGGAATCACAGCAGGGGTAACAGGCTCAAGTGGCCCCGGAACAGACTGGGTCAGAGCCAACAACATTTTAGGTAAGGCAGATGACTTCAGGAGTCTCAGCATTACTCTCTTCAAATCATCTTCCGATAAACTCCTGGAAAACCTGGAGGACAGAGTGGGAGAAAGTACAGGTGTGTACCTACCATAACTGTAGATGTTAGAGTGTATTCACTGTTGCAGTCATTACTCTTGGGTTATCCTGCTGGCAGGCTACCCGCAGTCAGCCTGAATTCCAAAGTCCTGGTCCGGCGTCAGTTGCTGTTGCCTCTTCCCTGACGTCAGTGCACCAGGGGTATAAAAGATGCAGCAGACGCCATTTTCTTCAGTTTTTCTTGCCCAAGATGTCAGGTGCCCCCTAAAAGGGTAGGCTAAATAAAATTATGCCAATAAACATGCATGCATTAAAGTAAACATTTCCTTCATCTGCAAGTAAATACACCACATAGGTTGTATAGAATAGAGAAGTACAGATAAGGCCCAGCAAAAGAAAGGGGGGTGGTGGGAGGGTAACCTGGACTGCAACAGTGAATACACTCTAACATCTACATTTATGGTAGGTACACAACTGTACTATGTTCATCGTGTTTCACTGTTGCAGTCATTACTCTTGGGTTGAATCCCAAAGCTGAGGATGGGTGGCTAGACTAAATAGGATTAGGAGAGGCTAGGAGGCCCTGTAGAACTGCAGTGGCAAAGCCTGCTCTGGATTTAGAGTAGAGAGGTAAGTGGTAGTGCTTTGTAAAAGTGTGCACTGAACTTCAAGTTGCACCATCTAAGATGTCTTTGGTTGGTAATCCTCTGAGGAAGGCTGTTGAAGTGGCTGCTGCTCTGGTTGAATATGACCTAATGCCCTTAGGCACTGATTTGCCATGCTGTGAGTAGCATAAACTAATGCAATGGCCTATCCATTTTGAAATAGCCTGTTTTGAGATAGCCTTTCCTTGTGATCCTGCAGCATATGCCACTAAAAGTTGTTCAGTCTTTCTGAAAGCTTTAGTTCTAAGTAGAAGTGTAGCTGTCTGTGCATGTCCAAAGAATGCAGATGTCTCTCACCCTTGTTCTGTGGGTTTGGATAAAAGGTAGACAAGTGAATGGTTTGGTTAAGGGCCACACTGGACACTACCTTAGGCATAAATGTCAGGTTCGTCCTCAGAGACACCTTGTCTGGATGAAAAATGATAAAAGGTTCCACAGCCATGAGTGCCTGCAACTCAAGAGACTCGTCTTACAGAGGTTATTGCTAGGAGCAAAGCTGTTTTCCAGGATAAGAATTTTATATCCGCTGTTGAGGCTGGCTCAAAAGGAGGCAGTGTGAGTTTTTCACAGACATAATTGATATCCCATGCAGGTATTGGTGCTCTCCTTGGAGGTCTTATGTTTTTGGCCCCTCTGAGGTACTGCCTTATTAAAGGATGAGAAAAGATAGCTGGTTCCATATTGTAATGGGCTGAAATGGCAGAGGCATGAATCTTAATTCATGAAAAGGATAGGTCTTTGTCCAGCATCTCAGTTAAGTATTGTGTCAATTCCTTGTTCCTGGTCCCAAGCACAGAATCTCTTCCATTTTTCTGCATAAAATTTTCTGGTACTGGGCCTCCTGTCCTCCAAAATAACATCCATCACAGCTTTGGAGAGAGGAGTGTTCTGAATGGCTACATTATATGCCATTCTGCCAGATTTAAAGTCCTGAGTTGGCTGTGCAGGATCGGATTGTTTTGTTGGGTCAGTAAGTGAGAAATTTGAGGCAATGTCCAGGCTGGACCTTGAGACAAGTTCTTTAGGATTGGGTGCCAGTGCTGGTGTGGCCAGTCTGGGGCAATCATCATTTTTGGCTTCTTGTCTGACCTTTAGGAGTACCTTGGGGAGGAGAGGCAGTGGAGGAAAGGCATATACTGTTAGGTTTTTCTAGCTGAAGGATAAGGCATCCAATTTCCATGCTTGCTCGTGGTAAGTCCTTGTGCAGAATCCCTGTAGTTGGCAGTTGTGAGGGGAGGCAAATAGCTCTATGTCTTGGCATCCCCATTTCCTTGTTATCATGCTGAAGACTTGTGGATCCAGTTTCCACTCGTGGGGATCCATGAGGTTTCTCCTTAGTTCGTCTGCCAGAGTATTTATTTTTCCTGGCAGGAATTGTGCTTGCAGGTGAACTTGATAAGTCAATGCAGTGTCCCACAAAGTCATGGCTTGTCTGCAGAGGGAGTAGGAATGTGTGCCTACCTACTTGTTTATGTACCACATGACTGTAGTATTGTCCGTCTTTATCAGTAGTTGTTCTAGATGAAGTAGATCCTTGAAAGCTGTCACGGCATTCTGAACAGCTAGCATCTCTTTTTGATTGATATGAAGATGCATCTGGCTTGCGGGCCATGTGCCCTGAATACATTTTCCTGCCATGTGGGCCCCCCAGGCATAATTTGATGCATCCGTTGTTCATGTCTGCCTGGCTGTGGGTAAAGTGAATGGCTGTCCCTTGTTGCAGTGACAGGCCTGTGCCCACCATCGAAACTCCTGTTGCAGGCAGGGAATGAGGGTAATTAATGTTTCCAGGCTGTGGCAATGTTGAGTCCAAACACTTTTTAGATACCATTGTAGTTCTCATATGCAGTCTGGCATATGGAATTAGCAGAATGCAGGATGCCATGAAGCCCAAAGCCTGCAGAATTTTTCTTGCAGATAACTGGGTCTTTGTTGCCAACATTTTTTGCCTTTGTTTGACTGGCGTGAGATAAGCCATCTGGGCAGTTGTATTTAAGCTTGCACCCAGGAATATTATCTCTTGAGAGGGTACTAGTTTTGATTTCTTTTCGTTTACTGTGTACCCTAGGCAAATTATTAATCATTTTGCAAATGCCAGATGCTTTAGTAGAATGTCCTTGTTCTCTGCTTGAATAAGGCAGTCGTCCAAGTAAGGATATATTTGAATTCCTCTGTCTGCAAAAAGCAATTACTGGTGCCAGGCATTTTGTGAAGACCTTGGGCGCAGTAGATAAGCCAAAGGGCAGTGCAGAGAATTGGTAGTGCATTGAGCCAGCTATGAATCTGAGGTATCTTCTGCAAGATTGTCTGATTGGGACATGCAGGTATGCCTCTTTTAGGTCCAAAGTTACAAGCCAAGCCTTCTTGCCCAGCATGGGCAGTAGCTGCTGCAGAGTCAACATTTTGAATTTTGGAACGTCCAGAAATGTGTTTAGAATAGACAGGTCCAGTATTGGTCTCCAGGCTTTGTCCTTTCTGGGTAACAAGAAAAGTCTCAAGTAAAATCCTTGTCCCTGCTCTTGTTGTGGTACTCGCTGAATGGCCCTCATGTCCATGAGGGATGAAACTTGCTTTTGTGCCTCTGCCCATTGATTGTGTGGCAGGTCTGGCATACCTTTTGCCCTCGGCAGGGTGTGAAAGTGGAACCTGTAGCCCTGAGACACTATGTTCAAGACCCATTTGTCCTGGGTGATCATATGCCAATCTTGTGAAAAAAGTGCTAGTTTTCCCCCTAAGGGGGCTGCCAAAAGATAAGTGCTTGGTTCTGGCAGAGGAAAGTCATTGGGACTGTTTCCTGTATGGCTGTGATTTGTCTTCTCTGCTTTTGGAGGTAGACGCACCCCATTGTTTAAGCCTGTATGGGCCTTGGGGCTGGAATTTGCCTCTGGGGCATCTGTATCTGCCTCTCTGTGGCCTGACACTGGAAAGGACCATTTCTTTGTAGGCCAGTTATTGCTAAATCTGGGTAGCTGCACCTGTAAGAAATCCTTAACTGTCTGCATAGATTTTGCTTTGTCCTCCATTTTCTTCAAAACCTCTTCTGCTTTAACACCAAAGTATCATGCTGTAATGGAGCATCTAATAATTTTGCTTTAACATGATCAGGCAGATTCTGTTCCTTTAACCAAGCATGTCGCCTAATCAAAATGGCTGAGGACTTAATTACCTTGATCAGGTGCCCCCCCCCCCCCTTGCAGAACCTGTAACAGCGGCCCTGCAAGAGGCCTCCAGAGAATCAAAACCACATTGCAAAGTATGCTTTCCCACTTATTCAGTTGCATGCAATAAATCCTGCATTTCCTTGTTTTCTGCACATTCAGAATTTAACATTTTCTGTTTAAGCAGTGACAATAAGTATTGCTGATATTTAAGCATATGAAAATGACAATTTAAAGCCCTCACAGCCAAGGTAGCAGAAGTATAAACCTTTTCACCCCATCTGTCCACTGCCCTTGAATCCCTATCACAGGGGATAGGGTTTTTTGCAGTGGAAGCCTTGACCCCTTTGGGACCCTGAGAAATAGTTTCTGGGTCAGCAGCAGGGTTTTTATAAAGAAACTTATGTGAATCTGGAAACCTGTAGTATCTGTCTGGCTTAACAGGTGCAGGGGGTAGAGAGTCAGTGGACAGTCCGGACTCTGAAAATACATCTACAATGTCTAAAACAGGAGGGATAGCAAGAGGCCTGTGCTGAGGTAGTAAAATAAAATCTCTAAGCCTTTTCTTAGATTCTGAGCAGTCTTGGCTCTCCCAGTCGAAGTGTTCCCTCATGGTATGCAGGGTTTCCCCAAAAGAATAATCCTCAGGAGGGGAGGCTGAAGGGATAGATTCTTCAGCATCGGAATCCTCATAGGGAGGAAGAGAGTATTCTTGGTCAGAAGAGGAGTCAGAGGAAATGGAAACCTGATCTGAATATTCATATTCTGTCTCTTGCCTAGGCCTCTTCTCAGGAGGGGGATGGGAACCCCTGATCAAAGTAATTAGGTCTTCGGCCATTTTGAGCATCTGTTTTTTAGGCATGGAGGCCTGTCCATGGGCTTGCTGCACTTGTTTCTTTGTCTTTAGTGGTGCTTTAGTCTTTGCCTTTGAAGCTGTAGTCGGTTTTATATATAACTGTGTAGGCCTGAAAACGCCCTCAAGAAGCCGATGCCTGCTCAGTGGCTCCGGACCCATCTGAGGGAATATTTTCTAAGTGTCCAATACCTTGAGTTTCCAGAGCCTAGTCTGCTCCACGTGGGAGTGTGAAGCGGCCTGCGGCTCTAAGATAGGAGTCAGGGGCTGCGAAAGCGCCTCAGAGAACCGGCAAACTGGCGACTGGCTTAGAAGAAGCGTCGTGAGTTTTGGATCTCTGATGCCTGTCCTTTTCCTTGCGTTTCTTGTGTATTGCGGTAGTCTGATGGCTATCAGACGACATCGTGTAATTAAATTTTCGGCCAAAGTAATGAAAAGCAAAACCGTAGAGACGCTTAATAGTTCGTAGGTTAAATCTAGCACAAAATCTGCAATTAGCTACATTGTGATCAGGGCCTAGGCAAGGAATACAATAAGAATGAAAGTCCTTATGAGGTATTTGCTTCCCACAAGAAATGCAATTCATTTTCTGACATCGGTCTGGAGCAAGGAAAAAAAAAAAAAAAAAAAAAAAGTTTCCCCAACGGGGTACTTAGCTTTAAATGAAGACTTCATATCTGAAATTCGAACATGAAAATCTCAGGAGTCGGCCGACCGGCACTTGCGAACTGCTTCTGCTTCGGGTACTGCGCAGCAAGAAAGACTGAAGAAAATGGCGTTGGCTGCATCTTTTATACACCTAGTGCACTGACGTCAGGGAAGAGGCGACAGCAACCGATGCCAGACCAGGACTTTGGAATTCAGGCCACTGCGGGTAGCCTGCCAGCAGGATAACCCAAGAGTAATGACTGCAACAGTGAAACACAATGAACATCGGGATCTCTAATATGGGTGACCTTAGTGTAGGGGAGACCGGAAAAGGACCATAGACTGGCTCTGCTGTCTATCATCAGTGGTCGGCTCCGAACTACCTGGTGCCGACACTGTAGCAACAGCAGTAGTAGTAGTATTAGAACCCTCGATTGGCTCTGAACTCAGTGGAGCCGAGGAGGTTAGTCAGATCTGTAAATTTTAGGAGGTGGCACCGATGTACCAGCCGGCACTGGGGAGGGCCTCTTAGAAGATTTAGAGTTCTCCTTTTTAGATCCATGAGACTTAGCAGATGAGAAAGAGCTAGCCAGATCTTCCTCAAAGGAGGGCTTAAGGAGACCTTTTAATACGAGTTTATTTTTCCTCTCCTGCAATACCCTGGCACTGAAGTAGTGACAAAATAGGCATGTTTCCTGTAAGTGGCTGGCCCCAAGATGGTACACGCAGTTACTGTGGCCATCAGTTATGGACATCTTCTGTGAGCATTTGACACACTTTTTAAAGCTAGATGGCTTATGATCTTTAACCTCCTTAGACATCTCACAGAAGATTGCAATCAATCAGACAGACAACACAGAGAAGAAAGGGAAAGTAGGAGGACTAGGTCCTCTAACTTAAAACAGGCCTAGCCCTGGTAGAGAAAGAGGAAATCTAGGTCCTCTAACTGAAACAGACCTAGAAAGGAAAGAATAGCATGCACACCAGAAAAAAAAATACAATCTGTAACCATGCAAAACAAGAGAATGAAGGTAAAAGGAAGCCCTCGTTCTAACTGCAAAAGCCAATAAGCAGAGCCCCGCAAGCAAAGCACTTATTTTAATCTATTTATCATCTAATATGCACAGACTGTCTAAACTACGTGCAAAAGGCACCTACAAAAACAGTAACAATAATACGAAACTAGGGGTATAACACACACACACTGAAGAAACTAACTGGCACACAAGATACCAAGAGAACGATAAGGCCAATGGCAAACTGTTCTCAGAAATACTTAACACGAAAGAACTATAGTAACTTGAAAACTATGAAACTACCAAAGAACTCCAATAACAATTATCAGAAGCTAAATATAAAAAACAGCAATTGTTGTCAAAAAATTAGCAAAATGTGTTAAGACTTAGTCACGGCCAAGAAGAAGCACATCCGAACTAGTCAAAGCGGCAAACAAGATCTGGGGATTGTACTGATGCACCATGGGATACCTACCTAGCCACGAGCCAACTAGAAGACTTCGAGCTTGTATAAAGGCAGTGTTGGAGCAGAGGTTAGGCTCCGAACCCATGTGTAACAATGAAGGCGAGATAAGACTACAGAACATCTAAAATTTGGAAGAGTCCTGCAAGGGTTGACCCTTACCTTGGAGAGACTCAAAAAGGTCAGCAGCAGCAGAACCAGGAAGATTTTTATTTTCCAAAGAAGCATCCAACAGTTTGGCCATAATGTCATCAGGCAAAGCCTGAAGACGAACCAAAGACTTAAACTTCATAACAGAATCTATCCTTATCTGAAGGGAACAACTTGGTAAAAGGCAATGTGATAAGCTTGTCAAATGAAATGAATAAAGAAGGGTCAGTAGAAGGGCATTTAATAAGACATTTACATTTGTTGGGCACCTTGTGAAATATATCAGGTTTCCTGGGTGCAGAGGGCTGAGAATCAGTGGCCACAGAAGCTGCTGAAAAGTAAATCAAGGAAGGAATCCAGAATAGGGGGAACAGCCAATGGCTTAGGATACTCCAGCTGGAGGAATTCATAATATCTTTTCTGAATATCAGTGAACTGAGAATTATCTACTTTAAAAACTCCAACATGCAGGCAACAGTATCCCCCAAAGAAGAGTTCCTCTAAAGGGGAACTTGGACTAATAGAATTCTCTTCCTCTGAAACACAGTCCAAGGGAGAAGGAATTTAAGAAGATTAAGCCAGAGACTCTTCTTCAGAATACAGATCCTCATCTTAAAATCTATTTCTCTGAGTCTTTTAACAGGAGTAGAAGACCAGGGAGGGGCAGGCACAAATACCCTCAGCCGAGGCTTTAAAGCCATTAAAGCATTAAATAACCTCTGAGTATAATCCTAACATTCATGTTGGGGATCCTTAACTACAGGGGAAATATGCTTGGTTTTCTGTTTATTTGCTCTCGGGATGTCCACACAAAAAATTCTCAAGAGGGTCAGACCCCTGGTAAACTTCAGTAAAACATAGTAGGAATCTTCTCCCAAACTATGATCTGTGGAATCCCCCCTGGTCCCTTGGATATAAATCAGCTGAGTGTCCCCCTCAACATCAGGAGCTGACATTTATAAAGCCTCAGAGGACGTGCGAGAAGTTGGATTCATGCCGAGCAGCGATGGGATCATGGCATAGGAATCTGAGGAAACAGACAATCCCCCTGCCAAAAGATAAGTGCTTGGTGAAGGTAGAAGGAAGTCATTGAGACTGCTTACTGTAGGGTTGTGCTTGGTTTCCTCCAGATTTGCAGGTGGAGGCACCCCATTGCTTTGACCTGTAAGAACCCTGTGACTGGTATCTAGAGCCTATTGAACACCTGGATTTGCCTTGAGAGGCTCTGTTGGACACAGGAAAGGACCAATTTTTAGTAGGCCAGTGCCTACTGAACCTGGGTGGCTGCACTTGTAAGAAATCTTTTACAGTTTGTATAGATTTAGCTTTGTCTTCCATTTTCTTTAAAACCTTTTCTGCCTTATTACCAGAGTATCATGCTGTAAAGGGACATCCAACAATTTAGCTTTAACATGATCAGGCAGATTTTGCTCCTTGAGCCAGGCATGCCTTCTAATCACAGATCCAGTAACTGCTGCCCTGCAAGAGGCCTCCAAGGAATCAAAAACACATTGCAAAGTATGCTTTTCAACCTGTTCTGCTGCATGCAATAATTCCTGTAATTCTTTATTTTCCACACACATCAGAAATCAGCTAATTTTCTGTTTCAAATAAGCCCATAACATGCTGTTGATATTTAAACATATGAAACTAGCAGTTTAAGGCCCTAACTGCCAAGGTTGCAGACTTATAAACCTTCTTTCCCCATCTATCCAGCGCCCTGGAATCTCTATCAGAGGGGGGTAGGATTTTTCACTGTAGAGGCCTTTACACTTTGGGACCCTGCGAGAAAGTCTCAGGATCAGCAGCAGGATTTTTGAATAGAAATTTGTGGGAGACAGGCACCCTGTAATATCTATCTGGCTTACTAGGAGCCAGAGGTAGGGAATCAGGAGCCATGCTGGATTCTGAAAACACATCAACAATGACTAATACAGGAGGTATAGCCAAAGGCCTAAGCTGAGGAAGAAAGAAATCCCTAAGCCTCTTTTCTGATTCAGAGAAATCCTGACTCTCCCAATGAAAATGTTCCCTTAAAGCATGCAAGGTTTCTCCAAAAGAATAATCCTTAGGAGGAGCTGCAGATGGGATGGATTCTTCTGCATCTGAATCCTCATAGGGTAGAATAGAAAATTCCTGATCAGAAGAAATGGAAACCTGATATGAAGATTCATAATCAGTGTCTTGCGCCTAGGCCTCTTAGCAGGGGGGGGCACCTGATCAAGGTAATTAAGTCCTCAGCCATTTTGATCATCTGTTTTCTAGGCATAGAGGCCTGAGCATGTGGCTCGTGCATTGTTTTTTAAGACTTAGAAGATGTTTTTGATGATGTTTTTGAAGCTGGCATCGGTTTTATATAAAAATGTTGAGGCCTGAAAACACCCTCAGAAGCCTGTGCCTTCTCAGCGGCTCCAGACCCATCCACGGGAGACATCTGCGGGTTCAATACTCTGAGAATCTCGCAGCATACTGGACTCCGCATGGGTCTCGGTAGGGGCCTGCGACTCAAAAGTAGCAAGCATCAGGTGCTGCGAAAGCGCCTCACTGAGTACTGGCGACTGGCTTAGGAGAAGCTTCGTCGTCGGTTATGGACCTTGACGGTCCGTCTCTGTCTTTTTCTTTGCATCTTTTTGTGAACTCCGGTAGTCGGATTGCTAACCCAAGACATTTCAGGGTAATTGACTCTGGATACAAAATATTTTGAAGCAAAAATATACAGACACTTAATAATGCGTTGGTTAAATCTAGCACAAAACAGACACCAACGCACGTTATGATCTGGGCCTAGGCAAGGAATACAGTACAAATGAAAATCCTTATGAGGTATTTGCTTCCCACAAGTAAAGCAATTAACTGACATAGGTAATTAGCAAGAAAAAGTTTCCCCAACAGGGTACTTAGCTTTAGTTGAAGACTTTGGTTCTGAAACTCGAATGCGAAAATTTCAGGAGTCTGCCAACTGGCACTTGCGAACTGCTTCTGCTTCAGGCACTGCGCGGCAAGAAAGACTGAATAAAATGGCGTCGACTGCATGTTTTATACCTCTGACGACCTGACGTCATGGAAGAGGAGACATAGGTAATTAGCAAGAAAAAGCTTCCCCAACAGGGTACTTAGCTTTAGTTGAAGACTTTGGTTCTGAAACTCGAATGCGAAAATTTCAGGAGTCTGCCAACTGGCACTTGCGAATTGCTTCTGCTTCAGGCACTGCGCGGCAAGAAAGACTGAATAAAATGGCGTCGACTGCATGTTTTATACCTCTTGACGACCTGACGTCATGGAAGAGGAGACAGCAACTGACGCAGGACCCAAGACTTTGATATTCAGGCCGACTGAGGGCAACCTGCCAGCAGATTACCCAAATGTAATGACTGCAACAGTGAAACACAAAGAACATCACTACGTATGTTCGTGGGAAGCACCCAAACAGAAAAGCCATTGGTTGTGACTGTCGTTATGGGGAATCTGCCTCCCACACTGATATTTTCCCTTTCTGGAAGACAAACAGCACGAAATAAAGATAAGAAGAAACCCCAATGGTGCACTTATCTGAAACATGTCTTAATAACCAGCATAGCAGAAGGGTTTTCAGACAGGCAGTCAATGATGGTGTTCAAAGTGGCAGCAAAGAAGTTGTATGTGTGTGTGTGTGTGTGTGTGTGTGTGTGTGTGTGTGTGTGTGTGTGTGTGTGTGTATCCATACGTCATCTTTATGCCCTACTACTTGTGCAGGGAGCGTACCTGTGATGTACAATTCCTATAGGTACTAAA
Organism: Protopterus annectens; assembly: GCF_019279795.1. Taxonomy (NCBI): domain Eukaryota; kingdom Metazoa; phylum Chordata; order Ceratodontiformes; family Protopteridae; genus Protopterus; species Protopterus annectens. The sequence goes on from NC_056743.1 coordinate 647,215,474, forward strand.
TGTTTTGGTATATGGGCTGATGTTGGGCTATCCTTGGCAGGAAATCCCTTAGGTTAGGAGTACTGCAACAGCGATATGGAAGGACATTAATACTTAACTTAGCATTTATAATACCATGAAATCTAAACTGGTCGCAATTATCTTCTAGCTATCCAATACGTACCATCCTCTGTTTAAACACCTCCATATCTAAGCTCTTTTGACCATGTTACATAATTTCTCCAAGGCGCACTGAGGAACTTGGCTATTTTAGCTTTAGCTGCTGCATAATAGGAGGTTAATCTACTTTGAAATACATTTGTTTCCAGTTTCTATTAAATTGGTCTCAAAGCCCCTCCCAAATCAGTCTAATTAGATACATTTGCAAGGTTGCATTAAAAAGCAAACTCAGCACATGCTACTGATTCTACAACAATTTGGTTTCTTAATAAATGCGATCATTTAAAGTTATTCGGTCTTAAGTTCAATATACAATACAACTTATCGTTCAATACAAAACAGCACCTGAAAATTCAGTGACCCCGTCATCTCCATATCAGCAGTATGTAAACTCAAGGGCTTTACTTGTTATCCACAGCCCACAAAAAAAAAATCATATTAATATGGTTCCATCTCAGGCCATACCTCTTAACCCAGAACATGACAAAAACTTATCTCCATAAACTTCAACTCTAGAAATTTGGCAAACCTACACCATGGCCTAAAATGTTCTGGCAGAATTCTAACTGAACACAATAGAAATCTGTAGTCAATATTATCTAATAACCGAGATCATACCTCTCAACTATACAGATTTTTGTAGAATGTCCAGATTTTTGGTCTGTTCCTCATAAAATTTGTGGTTTGCTGGCAAATCACTGGAAGTTGAAGTCACTAAACAATGACATACATTTGAGTTTCAAACTTATTACCTTTCAGGAAATACATGCTAACAAATCCTGTTAATCTAGCAACTTCCTAAGTTTATAAAAGCAAATTTAAAATCTGTCTATTTTTAGGACTTCCAGATATCCTTTGTCCGGTGCAGATAGAAGCGTAATTGTCTATAGAAGCGTAATTGTCTATGCACATCCAACTGGTGAAATCTAAATTCTGCCTTGTTAGAGAAGTGGGGAAAGAATACTGGCAGCTCAATGGACTGATTAATGTTAAACACAGAAGCCACTTTGGGAAGAAACGATGGGTTTGGTCTAAGAGAGACCCTATCTTTGTGAAAAATGAAATACTGGGGCTTGGGCTTGAATTTCCGAGACCCGCCAAGCTGAAGTGATTGCTATTAAAAAGGCTGTTTTCCATGTTTAGAATTTTAACTCACAGGTAGCCTCAGGCTCAAAAGGTGGCAGTGTGAGTGCTTGGAGAACAAAATTGAGGTCCCAGGGCATGACAGGTTCGGACACTGGGGGACGAAGTAACAGGGTACCTTTTAGGAATGCTTTGCATAGTCTGTGGTCCATAAGACTAGGTTCATTCACTACGTGGAAATTAGATATTGCTGCCAGTTGGACTTTGATGGTGGCTGATGCGGATCCCTGATAGAAAAGCATTGATAAGAACTCCAGAACTGAATCTATCGGGGCTGTATAAGGCTCAATACCTCTAGAATGAGCCCAGATGGAAAACCTTTTCCATTTGCTAGAGTAAATCTTCCTAGTGGATGGCTTATGGAAGACGATAGAATATGGACCACCTCCGGTGAAAAATTATGACATCTGAATAGCGATGAAGTGGAGTAGCCAGGCTGTCAACCGGAGAGTCCTCAGAGAGGGGTGGAACTGTCTCGATGTGTGTCAGCAAATCTGGTAGAAGGTCCGGAATCCAAGGAGTGTCCACAACGTATGGCTGAAGAAAGGGAAATCATACTTGACGAGGCCAATGTGGGGCAATCAGAATCATTTTGCTTCCCAAGGAAATGAGCTTTCTGAATCACCCTCGAGAGAAGGGGAAATGGAGTGAAAGCATAAAGCAGACTGGAGGGCCAATCGTAAACCAGAGCATCCCTGGGTGACTCCCCCTGTGGGGGGGGATCAGCGTGAAGTAGTTGCTGCATTTCGCATTGAGAGGGCTGACAAACAGGTCGCAGCAAGGCTGACCCCATCTGCTGAAGATTCGCTCTGCAACCAGGTGATTCAGGGACCACTCGTAAGGCACAAGTATTGCTCTGCTTAGCCTGTCTGCTATTACTTTGGACTTCCCCGGAATGTGCGTTGCCACCAGGAACCGTTGGGAAGCTATTGCCCAATTCCACACTCGCATGGCCTCTCTGCATACAGGGTATGACAGTGTCCCCCCTTGCTTGTTGAGATACACTCAGACAACATGTCAGTAGTGTGGTATCGCAATAGTCCCTAGAGGAAGAACTTCCTGAAGTGCCTGCAATGCAAGAAGCACTGCTCTCATCCCTAGGACATTTATATGCGAATGTATCTAGTGTTCTTGCCACGTGCCTTGGACTGTCCTACCAAGACAATGCCCCCCCCACCCCATCGGGGTGGCATCCGTGGTCACCATGGTAACAGGGACGGGAGGAACGAAGGGCTTTCCCCAGTTCAAATTGCTGGTGCACAGCCACCAACGGAGATCCTGCTTGCATCTGCCTGTGACTAAGATGGGATGAGATAGCGGGAGTCTTTGTAGAGACCACTGGACAAAGAGGAGGCACTAAAGAAGTCTCATGTGATGGTTGCCGCCATGGTCCCTAGGAGTTGTAGAACCACTCTTGCCTGCGCTAGTCTGAGTGGCATCAGTATATGAATTTGTCATTGCAATACCATGATCCTTTCTTGTGGTAGAAATGCTCACATTAGAATGGTGTCCAGCTCTGCTCCTATAAAGGTGACACGCTGTGAGGGCAATAAGGCAGATTTTTCCCAGTTTATCGTTATGCCCAATTGGTGACATAGACTGATGGTAGCGTCCTTTGTTTGAACTAGTTGATGCCTGGTGGGGGCGGTAAGGAGCCAGTCGTCCAGGTATGGAAACACCTGGAATTCTTGACGTCTCAAGTGAGCAGTTGGTGAACACCCTGGGGACTGTGGTGAGACCAAAGGGCAGGGCTCGAAAATGGAAGTGACTGGCTCCCAACTGGAAGCATATGTGACTCCTGGATGTTTTGTCCATTTTGATATGGTAATAAGCATCCTTGAGATCGATGGAGCACATCCAAACTTCCTCTCCCAACAATGGGAGAATTGACTGTACAGTGACCATACGAAACTTGTACTGCGAAAAAATGAAACTCGAACTTCCACACAAAAAATGGAAAAAGGAAGCGCTTGCCAAACAGAGCACAGCCAAAATATTAGGTTAGCACGATTAGTTTATTCAATATGCGCTTTCGGTAGAGTAGCTTACCCCACCTTCCTCAGACTACAATGACATCAATACTAGAACACCACTGCTTAAATATTCTAAGCCAAATCAATTATCCAATTTCACACAATTAATAAAATCAATTGAATTGAAAGCTTTATATGAATCATGAACAGTTTTTAAAACCAATTTTTAATAACAACTTTAAAACAATCATATTTATTCACCCTAAATACATTAGACTGAAAACATAAAACATAAAGCTAAAGGCACACAGCAGCATTAAATATTTTAGCTGACCTTGCTCCAAATATGTATGAACACATTTCAGTTGATATTTTATATTTTATATTTACTATTTCCTAGCTATAAATGATTAAAAAATGCTTAAAAATAGTTTAGTGCTTATGATGCATAAATTAATTTATAAGTTTATGAATTAATTAATAACCTTGCAAGTTAGGAGAGAAAACAGAAGGCTAATTTTAACCCTTTTGCCTAACCTTAGCTTGTACGCCACTTGATATAATAATTCAGCATGTAGACCAATGGTATTGTTATAACATTGCTAGTATTATTCATGTTAAAAAGTGCCCCCCAAAAATATATCATTGTATGTTAAATTAAAACATGTAATAAGAATAAGTTTCAATTCCAAGAATATATTTTGCCCTTAATACATATGTCACCATAAAAGAGGAAACTGAGCATCAGTGCCCCCAAATTAGCCCAAGTGCCCTACCTTCTGAGGGCTTTCAATTTGAGTATACTCTTAATGTACACTAGTTCATTTAATCCTGGGGGAATACATGCTGACAAACGGATCTGCCACAGGACTTCTTGTTCCTCTAAAAGCAATTGCCATGGGCCCCCTCTAATATGTGGTTCCGTTTGGTATAAAACGGAGAACTCTAATTCATGATCAAAATGTTGGGCAATATGCTTCGCTAGTGCATTGTTTAGATCGCCCTTGCTGATAGCATATAAATGCTCGTATATTCTTTTCTCGAGTGGTCTATCGGTCTTACCGATCTAAAATGCAGGACAATGTCTGCAAAGTGCCACATATACCACTCCTTTAGAATTGCAGTTGTACTTCCCATTTATCGCATATTCATTTCCCGCCATTTTAATTGGGGATTTAGTGCAAATGTTTCTACAATAGGAGCACATACCACACTTAACCATTCCCAATTTTTTCTTATCCTTTTTAAACTTGGTAGCCTCTAATAGATCTTTTAAATTAGGTCCACGTCTATAGGTGAACCTAGGCTTATCGCCAATGGCCCTGATAAGCTTCTGGTCATCGAGAAATAGTCTCCAGTTTTTAGTTATGATTTCTTTTATTGCTTTAAAGTCCAAGCAATATGTAAAAAGAAAGGAGATATGAGCATTTTGGTCATTATTATTGCCAACAGAACCTGCTATCATAATGCCTCCTGATAATAAGGGTTGAAAATGCCCAGAGCCTCTTTTGTATATTACCTCTTGTCTTATCTCCTCAACAAATGAATGTGGATACCCTCTCATCAAGAACATGGATTGAATTTGTTCACATTCTTTCAGGAAGTCACCTTGTTCAGACACCATTCTAGCCGCTCGGACAAACTGTCCTTTAATGACACTTCTTTTTTGATGTAGAGGGTGTGAACTAGTAAAATATAAATACATATTAGAAAAGGTGGGCTTCCTGAAGATTGTTGATTTAAATTTATTCAACTCCTTATCCTTACTGATCCTCACATCCAAAAATGAGACATCATCCAGCCCAATGGAATGTGTAAATTCCAAAACATTCGTCATCTTGACCATGCTCTCAATAAACACAGGTATAGTATCAAGAGGCCCCTTCCATAGAAAGAACATGTCATCTTGGTACCTAGTGTACCAAGAGACATGTTCTTTGTACAAGGCATTGTGAAACAAATATTCAAATTCCCAGTGGGCCAATACACTGTTGGCAAAAGTACACCCGCATGGTGACCCCATTGCTATGCCGGTAGTTTGAAGGAAAAATAAATTTTTAAAAACAAGATAATTGTTTTTGAGAATTACTTCTAGTAATGTTTCAACAAGGCGTATTTGTTCATTCGATGCTCCTTTTCGAAGCATAAAATCCACTGTCCACGCTACCCCTAAATCATGTGGGATGACCGTATAGAGGTCTTTTATAACAACCACTAAGAAAATCAAAGAGGGATCATATGGAATTTTACTAATATCCTGAAGAAAACCCCATGAATCTCTACATATTTGTACCTCATCTTTCAACAGTGGCTTAAGAATGCTGTCCACTATTTTGGCACATGCATATGTAATAGACCCCCTTCCATCAACAATAGGCCTGAAAGAGGGATGTGCAAGATCTTAGGTGTGCCAAAAATAGTGGGAATTCTAGGAGCTGGCATAATCAAATACTGCAGTAAATCATAATCGATACTTCCTTCAAGAAACAAATCATCCAAAATATTCTTGATTTTTGCATAAGCTACATTAATTTGATTAATGCTTGAAGGCTCATAAATGTCTGATTCCAAGTATTCCAGCATTTTCTTTTCATAGAAAAACTCATCCATGAAAATTAGCCCCCCACCTTTGTCAGGTGCCATAACCCTGACATTACACTCATTTAGTAGTTTAATAAAGGCTAACTCATTACTAACATTGTGAGCCATATAGTTATTTCTTCCAACAGGCAATTTATTGAGAGCCATTGCTCTCAAATCTAACTCGCACACTTTCTCAAACATATATAAGATTGGGTTTAGAGGGGGGTTAAATACACTAGAAACCTTATGTGTATTAAGCAATGAGGGCATATTGCCTAAAGTGTATGCTAGATTTAACTTGCGTACAAAAATTTTAAGATCTACAATAATATTAACAATATTACATTTCCTATCTGGAACAAATGATAGACCCTTGGCAAAAAAATCAACAAGTTGAGAGTCTATAGACAATACTGTATAATTGTATATTTTAAAGTCTCCTTTATCATTGCAAAGAATACTGGGCCCATCTAGGTAAGGTAAATCGTAGATGCAAGAATGCACTTGGGACAATTCTAACGCCTCCGTTGATTGCCCTTCTTCCTTCTCTGGGTGCGCCTCTGATTCTTTGCCCCATTGTTCGACGTATAGTTCCCTGTTGTGGTAGGCCTGTGAAAATCCTGCTCATTAGTATCAAAGCTGGATCCCTCATCCAAACAATTGCAGTTATTATTAGTGTTATTGGATGTGCCATTACAGTTATTAGCATTGTTATAATTTCTTATCCGTTCGCTTCTCCTAACAGCTGAACCTTCCCCTTCATTGCGCTGAAGTGCCTGAGAGGTGGCAGGAATGTCATTAATTGTGGATGCCCTCCACGCAGCTACTTGGCCCAAAGGAGGCAAAGGATATGCTTTATGATTTTTATAATCCAGCATATCTCTATCAATTTTGCGTTTTTTTATTTACCAAAATTTTTGAAACCGACGCTTCAGTGCTTGATAGAATTCTAAGATAATCAAAGCGATACCTAGGAAAGTCTGCATGTTGTTGTAAAGACACTTCTAGTTTAATGAGTTCATCTTGTAAGCTATTAATTTCAATGCCATTAAGTGTTGATTAATACTTCCATGAACTCAATTCCTTGTCTATCAAACAGGGCTAAGAGTTCTTTATGGAAAGCAGAGTTCTCAATTAGTCCAGCGGGGTAGCACCACTGGCGCAGCCCCTTCGGAACCAGTCCTTTATCAATGCATTCACGGAGGTATGCGACCTCCAGTTGTAATTTCCTGCACCTGAATAACTTAATGTCAAAGATATTCAAATGGTCTGGAAAAGAACTCACCCGCTCATCCTGGGCATTCGCTGCTAAGGCGCTATCATTGTTGAAAAAGTCTTTCTTTGCCAGCATTGCAGCTAAGCTAGGAATTGTAGAACTGCATTGAGGAGTATCCGTTGGTACATTATTATCATTAACTCCAGTATTACCATTAATCCCAGCCTGATTTTGTCTCAGCGGATTCTGTGTGCTACTGTGTTCAACATTCAAACATGCATTCCCTCTTCCTGTACTGGTACCCGTCCGCCCCGAAATAGGCGCCGGTGGATGTGGGGAATGCATTCGTATGCTGCTGCCAAAAGGTTCTTGTATCTTTTGAGAGAGGTTATCTACTTTAACCATTAGTAGATTAACCAAAATTGTTAAGTCACTCACAGAATTAGATCTCGATGGCCCTGGTGGCTGCTGACTCTTCTGGATTCTCGATAGACTCATTTTGAGAAAACATCGTTGGGGAAGCAGCCCGGTTGTGCTCGTTAGTTTGATCCGTTCCTCCCATTCCACTCGACATAACAAACTGGTACTGTGAAAAAAATGAAACTCTAACTTCCACACAAAAAATGGAAAAAGGAAGCGCTTGCCAAACAGAGCACAGCCAAAATATTAGGTTAGCACGATTAGTTTATTCAATATGCGCTTTCGGTAGAGTAGCTTACCCCACCTTGCATGGTATTGCAATACCATGATCCTTTCTTGTGGTAGAAATGCTCGCATTAGAATGGTGTCCAGCTCTGCTCCTATAAAGGTGACACGCTGTGAGGGCAATAAGGCAGATTTTTCCCAGTTTATCGTTATGCCCAATTGGTGACATAGACTGATGGTAGCGTCCTTTGTTTGAACTAGTTGATGCCTGGTGGGGGCGGTAAGGAGCCAGTCATCCAGGTATGGAAACACCTGGAATTCTTGACGTCTCAAGTGAGCAGTCACCACTGCCATGCATTTGAACACCCTGGGGACTGTGGTGAGACCAAAGGGCAGGGCTCGAAACTAGAAGCGACTGGCTCCCAACTGGAAGCATATGCGACTCCTGGATGTTTTGTCCATTTTGATATGGTAATAAGCATCCTTGAGATCGATGGAGCACATCCAAAACTTCCTCTCCCAACAATGGGAGAATTGACTGTATAGTGACCATACGAAACTTGGACTTCTGTACGTAATTGTTGAGTTGACCGAGATCTAGTATGGGTCTCAGGTCCCCTGTTCTTTTCGGCACCAAAAAGAATCTTGAGTAAGTCCCTAATCCGATTTGGTCTGAGGGAACTGGTTGGATGGCTCCTCCTTCCAGCAGCTGAGACACCTCTGAGGCTGCTTGATCCCTTTGACTGGGTGGAATGTCGGGGATTTTTCTTATTGGCGGGGGTATTGAAGAGAATGGGATGAGGTAACCTCCAGAAACTATCCTTGGTACCTATTGGTCTTGGGTGATGCTTTCCCAAGCTTCCAGGTATAAGGAAATTCGACCCCTGCCTGGCTCCGGAAAAGCACAGTCTGGCACACCCTCAGGAGTGAGAGTATGGAGAGCCACGAAAGGAGTCGCTGTCTCCCGAATTGTAGGGGCTCCCTCTGCCTCTGGGGTGACATCTCCATGAGTAACCCTCCCTCCCCTGCCTCTGAAGGGGGGGTTCACCTTGTGTGGCAGGAAAGAACCTCTGATTTCTTGAACCACACCCCCCCCGTTGGGCCTTGGGATAAGGCCTAGAAGGAAGGGAAAAATGGACTCAGACGGCAGACAGGGTCTTTCCCTCTTGCTCGCACCTGGTGAGTGTGTCTTTCACCTTGGTCCCAAACAAGGAGGAACCGTCAAAAGGGGCATCAGTTAAGGAAGACTTGAAGGCCTCCGTGAAGTGACACAGGGGTAGCCAGGCTTGACTTCTAAGGGCGACCCCTGAGCTCGCCGCCCTGCTCGCTCCTTCGGCCGCGTAGGAGATGAGCTGCATGGACGAGTTAGTGATGGACGTGAGGGTAGAAACCTGTGCGTTAACCATCTGAGCTACCACCTCAGGTATGTTACCCGTAAGAGTATCTCCCAGTTCTTTGAGGAGATCTCTCTGGAGCTGAGTGAAGTGAGATAAATAATTCAGCGACCGTAAGGTGAAGGTTGCAGAAGACAGGGTACACTTCCTGTACAGGTCCATGGTCCTAGACTCCTTGTTAGGAGGATGGACTAAGGAGGAAGATTTGGCAACTTCCTTCTGGGTGGCTGCCGCCACCACCATGGCATCTACCGGGACTCCTTTTGATAGAAATTCTTTCCCTTGGGGTGCAAACAGGAACTTGTTGGGACGCCTGGGCATGGGCTCTACAGAATCAGGATTTTCCCACACTCTTCGACAAATAAGGTCAAGCAGCTCAAAGGGTGGAGACACCCAGGAGGAGGAAGGTTGAGCGCCAAAAGCTTTAAAGAATACTGACTCCTCCTCGGAAGGGGTTTTGGAAGGCCAGCCTCCACTTTGTTTCAGTATCTCCAGGATATCGGAGAAGGAAACAGAGGAAGACTTGGAGGACCCTTTGGATTCCTTGAGGTCAGTATCGGGAGTGAGAGACATCCTGGGAGTCTATGTGCTTCCTCTTGCACAATTTCTTTCTAGGGGGCTCCTCAGGCAAAAATGGGACCACTCGTGGGGGTGTCCTTAGGGCCTGGCACTCTGCTGTCCAAGGACAGGTGAGTGTCAGAGGATCTTGCCAGGGTGGTGGGGGACAGAATGACCGACCCGGGTGATGTAGCCGACTATCTTGCCAGCGCGCTCCGCATGGCCTCGGAGGCAGGGCCTCCCGGATCAGAGGACCGACCAGCCTCTGAGGCCACGACTGGGACTGGGGTCCCCTGAGCCGATGCACCGAGTGGGAGACTCGGACCAGACAGCTGTCCCGAAGTATCCCCCTTGGGGCCGACTGAAGAGACCAGAGTCTCGAACCCTGTGGATGAAACAGACATGGTCAGAGCAGAAATCGGCACCAATAAACCCAAAGGGGGTATCGGAGCCAGTGCAGGAACATCACTCGGAGCGATACCGGCTCCAACGACAAGGATGTGGTTGGAGGAGGAATCATCGAAATGGTCATGGAAACTGGCACCGGAGCAGAGTGGGTCGGAGCCGAAAACAATTTGGCCAACACCGGCGACTGCAGGAGCCTCTGCACTACCCTGTCAACATCCAAATCAGAAAGCCTGGAGGATTTGGAGGAGATAGATGGAGACTGGGATCTCTTGCCCGGTAAACCCAGTATGACACTGGGCGATCAGCTCCAAATGGGCTCAAGGATAATTGGAGCAGACGCCGATTCGGTTAATACAGATACCGCCTGCAGCCCCGAAGACAGTGGAGTCGAGGAGGTAGAGTCCAAAACCGTAAACTTCTCCGGAGGCTCCGAAGTGGCAGATGGAGCCAGAGACCTTTTCTTGGACTTGGAAGCTTTAGACTTAGTACTAGAAGCTGAATCAATAGCTTCCTCAAAAGATGGTTTTAAAAGTCCTTTTAAAATTAACTTATTTTTTCTCTCCTGGAACACCCTAGGACTGGGCAAAAGCTACACGACTCCTGTAAATGGATGGCTCCGAGGCAGTAGACACACACAGAATGTCCATCTTGTGATGGACATTTTATAACCACATTTGGAACATTTCTTAAAGCCAGGCGGCTTATGTTCCTGCTGATCTTTGGGCATTACACAATAAGTGGAAAAACAGCCTAGATGTAACTGGCACAAAATGGCGGGAAACACCACAACAATTTTGAACACCGGTACAAAAAAAATCAACAGGCGCACAGAGAACCACTAATCTAAATGGTTCACACAACGAGACACAGCGGGGAGCAGTACCAATCACACACACAAGAACCCCTAATTGAAACAATTCTTCAGGAAAACACAAGACCAAGGATTAATTAAATGAGATAGAGAGAGGGGAGGACTAGGTCCTCCAACTAAAATGGGCCTAGCCCGCTGGAAAGAAGGGATACCAAACTACTAACACAAGCACTGAAACAAACACACACACACACACACACACACACACACACACACACACACACACACACACACACACACACACACACACACACACACACACACACACACACAAATTAGCAATCTGCAAGAATAGCTATTAAAATAGCTTTTGGGTTTGAATAAACAACTTTCTCAAAGAGAAAAGGTAAAAAAAGAGGGTACTTAGCCACAGCCAAGCGAGACCAGTCAAAGCTCTACAAGTGGCAAATGAGATCTGGGGATAGGGAGCAGTGCATCTTGGGATACCCTCTTAGCCCAGCCAGTGAGAGACTTTGAGCTAGTAAAAATAGGCCGAGTGAACTCACGCGCAAGAATGTAGGCGAGATAGGACTACATAACATCTTGTGGTTTTCTGTATAACCGTTTAAATTTAAAGTCACTAAACAATGGCATTTGAGGTTCAGACTTCATAATCTTTAGAAAGTGCATGCTAAATCAAAATCTGTTATTTTATCAATTTTCCAAGAGCAAAGGTTAAAACACGTCCCTGATGTTGGTACTTGTATACCCATTATTTTTGGCTTGGTCCAGAATTCTTGGCATTAAAAGGTTGACAGGTATACCACAGACATCAGCTCAAGGAAGGGAGTACTCCTACCTCCTTTCAACAGATCCACATCTGCCATTACCATATGGCAAACTAAGCTAGATGCTCATAAAAGGGTACAGATGCAACAGAGCTACAACGAAAGAAAAACTTGTCTTGTTTCAACTCTCGGCATAGACTCTGTTTGCTTAATTTAACCAAGTCAAGAGACAGAAGGGGTTAGGGGTAATAAAAGTGAAAATTTCAGTACGTCCATGACTTAGAAAGGGGTCACACTAAGCATTTTTATATTTTGGAACAAGCAGAGTATTACATGGGGCCACTCACTATGCTGTTACAAGGACTGACAGGAACATGAGTGCACCCAATACTTATGAACAAAGTGAAAGACCTGTGAAAAGCAGTCACTGCTGATGAAGGTGACAAGAAATCAGATATCTTCAGTTTAGGATATCACATAGCAGACTGTTGGTACAGAAGGATAAAGCTCTGACTATGACTAGAGTCCAACAGTAGTTCAGGCACAGAAAGAGCTAGTTGGAGGAGGGTGGAAAAGTAAGAAGATGTTGCTGACACACCCATCTTAGTGGTGGGGGTTAGAAGTGGTGGTACCGATCACTCGCTACATTCTAAATGAGTGGTGATTTACTGGCTCCAGTGATACTTAAAATGACAGACATGGGTTCAGCTTTCCCAGTCAGTGATGGTAGCCTTCACTGTGCTTCTGTGCAGAAACATCCAGAAACACAGGGAGGGCACAGTAGGACCCGATAGCAATGGTGGCCTCAGTGTCCACCCTCAAAGGGAAAATGGCTTGAGTGTCCCTGTTAATGAGGATTTCAAGCAAACATTTGTCATGCTAAAGTAGTAGAAGCAAAGGGGCAAAGCACGGGCAAAGCAGAGAAAGAAACCTTAACAATAAAAGAAACACCAGTTCTTCACAGCAGGTCTGTCTGAAAAACCTGTGAAAGGCGGAGGTGTAAAAGGTGAATGGTCCATGGATAGCACCAGACAAGAAAGCCTTCACATCTGCCCAAATGACACCCACACTTGTGGGTCAGGTTTCGTCAATAGGGAAACAAAGGAGTTGTGACAGACAGGGAGTGATGTGGAGGACTATAAAGCAAACGGGAAAGGAAATGAACACACAGAGAAAAAGAAAAACTAATAAAGCAATCCTTGAAGGCAAGTTAATTTCCAAGCTTGATAAACTTGAACAGGGCTAAAAGTTTTAAAACAAATTATCAAAAATTACTCATTCCTGCTCTGACTATTCATGACTATTCAGTATATCTTCTGCTACTTATGCATTCTATAACGTGTCCCCTTGATTCATCTCATTTGTCTGTTGTAGGGGAGGCAAAACTTAACCCAGTCACCAGCGTCTGCAAGACATGCAATCTAGCCAAGATAGTAAGGCAATACATCGCAGGACACACACGCAGGCACCCACAACTACAGACAAGTTGAAAGACTGGCTATTGCTTACTCTTACATGTTGGCTTTGTTCCTTCTTAAAACGCAGATACACTTACCTACCATGTTTCTACAGGTAACAGACTTTTCCTTCATTTTTGGTCTGATACTGCAGTACTGTTATCAGTAATACTACAGGTATGAAGCTCATAAGTGTAAGTCCAGTCAAGTTCATTCTTTCTCTCTAAATGGTAGGTACTGCAGTTGTTACAACTATTAAGATTTGTTTAAATGGTACCCGTCAGTTGCACTCAGCTGAAAGATGAAATAGAACTAAAGTACTAACTGACAAGTTATCTCTTGGTCCACTAGTTGATGAAATTTACTGCGTGTTAAATGGAACAGAACAGTCTGGAATGGATAACATGGCAAGATGAAGAAAGGAACTTGGCCGTTTGGTAAATATGAACACAGTTCTGGGGATGTTTTCACCACCAATACCAGAGCATACAAAACTATCACCACAGGAAAAAAACAAGGCCAGTGTTACCTTCCAGACGTTTTAATAAAATACAAATGCTCAGTCTTATTCAGTAAAAAGTCCAACACCAGGATCACTTTTTTTCAAAATGCACGGAATCAGCAGCAATAAATTCCAGCAAATAAAAACTGTAGGAAACACGAACACTCCTGAAACTCCTCTAGTGCCTCGGCTCATAGCCTTTTCAGAGAATACTCGTTTTTTTTTTTCCTGTGGTGACAGTTCTAGGGATGCCTGGACTAGCATAGCCAAATTGGACAGTGGTAAACTGAAAAGTGACAGTTATGAACATTTTTTAATCTGGTTCACAAAATGCATGGTAGTAATGATCAAACAGACATTTCACCATCAGCAGGATGAAGTACTCACTTGCTTTGATTTTTTTCCCCCTAGTAGAATTTAGGACCAAATAAATCAGCTCAGACATCGTCTTTATTTCTTTACATTTGATTTCTTAACTGGACAAGCTCAATGGACATGTGTCCTTTTACAGGGATGATCCAGGAACACTGTCTTAAGTAATTTGCTCAGAGCCACACACAGGAAAATGAAGGTCTGAGGTAATCAAGCCCAAGACTAAAGGAAGCAGATCATTAACAGTTTTAACCTGAACTGTTATTGAACATTAAAAAGTAAACACATACTTAAATTTACTAGTATTAGACTACCAAATGCTTGAAGCAGCATGTAAAATGCACATTTCTACGAGTCTCACCCCTTCCCAAATATTACAGAGACTACCATCAACTGTCTCTTTCTACAAGAAATAATTCAGAAGACATTAGATCAACTACATCACTACCCAGTTGTACACACCAAACTAAAATAAGCAATACGAGCATTTAGAAAATAACCAACAGAAATGAAAATATTTCTGATGTTAGACGGAACAATGATATAAAGTTTAATGAGTTTTCATTAGCTTTCTCAAGACACATGAAAGAAGATACAGAATATGTAACATTTGGGTATGTTGGCACTGGGTGGAACAACTTACTTTTTCAAGTCAATAGTGGTAACATTGAAGGTGGGCCCTTTCAACCAAAGGACCATGAAAAGTCTCTGCGAAAACGGGCAGTTCCCAATGCATACTCCATCACATCCAGCCTAAAACAGATGGGGGAAAAAAAAAAAAAAGATTGTAATTGATGTTTGCTCCTAAAAAAAACAAATGCAAGCAAAGAACTCAAAAGAGCAATCATTCCAGGAAAAGCTTCACTCTTCATTCTGTTATGAAATAATTTAAAGAAAAAAAATCTATGGGAGTGAGAGCATTAGAAAACAGATAATGGTTCTAATTTCTCCACTGACTTTGTGCCCCACCCCAGGTTAAAATATTTTCATTCCGGAAATTCACCCTAAATGACTGCTTTCAGTTTGGTTTGTCATCATATAAAATGTTTTAACTACACAAAAGGAAGGACATGGGGGTCCTCTGGTGTACAGACAGGTTCACATACAAAAACTGATGCCAGACAAAACATGGTCCCACCTACTGTCCCCACTTATCCTAAAACCAAAGGCACCAATTTTATCCATGTTCTGTACTGTCTTCTCCAGTACAAAAATAATCCAATGATAATCACCTCAAACTTTCCTTGGTTGGCTTATTTTATACAAAAAAGTTCTCAAGTAACATGAAGTCATTATAATACCTGCCAAAAGTGCAGCAAGGGAGTATGTTGCCCTGGGTAACTTACTCCCTTTCGTGCTACTGTTTTGTTTCAGAAAAAAAACTTAGGAGTATGAAATAACCTAAATTGTGTACTTACCACAATAAATCCTTGTTGCCCATTTCAGCAGTGGGGTTTATCTACCTTTAGTAAGACCTTAACGGCAATATTTTCAGAGCTTCTCCAGCACTTGAGCTCTACTCTCCAATAATGCACTGCATTAATAGCATTCCTCAATTTGCCCAACGGACCCCCCCCCCCGAGGATAGACAGATACTGAAACTTGGAAGACAACAAGGATCAGGATCTACACACAAGCCTTGCATCTTACGTTGCTTCCTCCATCCATCTAGACAGCTGGGACACAGTCTTCACCTACCAAGATCCCCAAGAAGGTGGCATTTGGCAGGATACCTTGTGAAACAGAAAGCTACTCTTGATCTAGAAACCAGATCTAGTTTGTAATGTTTGACAATCCTCCAACAATTCTGGTTTTAAGTTGAAAGAGATCTACTGGAGTATGCTCTGGGTTTGGTTGAAAGGTACAACTCCTTTGAATTATAAACAGAAAGAATGCAATCTGAAAGCCATAGAAACAAGGTGACAAATGGTGGTCCTCACTTTGGTTGTAAAAAAAGAAACCTTTCTGCAAAGGATTTTGCTCTGTGAAAATAAAACTTCACATGATTTTTTTTTTTACATCTGAAGTGCGCAGAGTGCATTACTCTATAATAAATAGCGAAAAAAAGACAGGCAATGTACATCCTTGCTCAAGGCTGACTCTGGCTATTTTAGGTACAAAGGTAGGATTAGGTCAGAGAGTCACTTTGTGTTTGTGAAATAAGAAAAGGATGACTGCAAGACGAGCCCTCTCATTAAGAAATTTGTCTAGCTGAGGTCACAGACACCAAAAACAGAGTTTTCCAAGAAACATCAATTTAATCAGTAGATGCAGGCTCAAGTAACATGGCCTAATGGTTAAGGTGCTTGCCTTACAAACAAACGGTACAGGGTTTGAATCTCACAGGGGGTAATTGGCTAGGCTTAAAATGGCTCACAAGGGCAGTTAGCCTAGGACTAATCTATAATCTATGAATCTATACAAAAGGAGGCTGAACAGCTTGTAACGTCAAGGTAATGTCATAACTGGTGCTGGACCTTTGACAGGTAGCTAAAACAAAAGGTTTCTTAAGGAACGCTTTAGAAACCTTAAGAAATGCTATGGGCAAAGCACTTGATAACAATGATACCTTGTGAAAGCTACAGATAAGCTGTTCACTGAAATTTAACAGCAGAATAGCTTGCATCTGAATGGAAAGACAAACTAAGAAATCCACTAAAGCTTGCAGTGAAGCAGAAAGAGGATCAAGCCTGTTCTACACTGCTCATATAGAGAACTTTTTCCACTTAAGAGCATTTTTTGAGTGGAACATTTCTGACTAGCTGTTAAAATATATACCAGTCTAAATGGTAGTGTGGATTCCTTGGCTGTCTTTGGAATTGGAGAAATCATGTGGTTAGTTTGAAAGATCTGATGTCCAGGTGAGGCTTGCTGGATGAATTAGATGGAAGATACAGATGGGGATCCAGGACCCATGTAGGTCACACAGGATGGGACAAGAGGCAAGGGAACCAAACCTGTTGGAGTCAAAAAGAAACACTGAATTACCATTGCCTTGCACATGGAAACTTCATTAAAGAACTTATCAGTGGAACAGGTAGGAAGGCATATAAAAAGTACAGTTTTGTACCTACCATAAATGTAGATGTTCGAGGATTCCCTTGCTGCAGTCCTGACAATTGGGTATAGTCCGCGTCCCAGTCGGCCCGAATACCAGAGTATAAGGCTGACGTCGGTCATGGCGCCTTAGACTGACGTCAGAACGTCAGGGTACTAATGCGCATGACCGGCGTCATTTCCTCAGTCTTTTCTTGCCCCAGATGTCAGAAGACCCAAAAAGACAAGTCCCAAAAACAACCTGCACCAAAAAACATGTACAATATATACAGTAATATATACAAAAAATATATAAGCATGTAAACTCACCTACACAACCACCCTGAAACACAGAGGGGAAGGAGGGAGGGTAAATTGGACTGCAGCAAGGGAATCCTCGAACATCTACATTTATGGTAGGTACAAAACTGTACTATGTTCTTCGTCTTCCCTTGCTGCAGTCCTGACAATTGGGTAGAATCCCAAAGCAGAGGTAAGGGAGGCTGGCAAATTATAAAGTAGCAGGAGCTGACAACATGCCTTGTAAAACAGCTGTGGCAAAACCAGCTCTAGTCTTAGAGTATATAGGCAGGTGATAATGCCTAGAGAAAGTATGCACTGAACTCCAAGTAGCTGCTTCCAGAATATCCTTAGTTGCCACCCCTTAGAAATGCTGTTGAAGTGGCAGTAGCCCTAGTGGAATGAGGCCTAATCCCAGCTGGAACCTCTTTGCCATGATGGGAATAACAAAATGCAATGCAAAAGCCAATCCACCTAGAAATAGTTTGTTTTGACACAGGCTTGCCCTGTGAACTTAAAACAACAGAAACAAGTAACTGCTGAGACTGCCTAAAATCTTTAGTCCTGCTCAAATAATAACGCAATTGCCTGTGTACATCTAAAGTGTGCAAAATCTTTTCCCCTTTATTTTGAGGATCTGCAAAACACGTAGGCAAATGAATAGTTTGGTTTAAAGCCACACTAGAAACCACCTTAGGCATAAAGGAAGGATTAGTACGTAATGATACCCTGTCCTTATGGAAAATCAAAAGGCTCTACTGCCATAAGGGCCTGCAACTCAGACACCCTTCTTGCAGAAGTAATAGCCAACAGAAAAGCAGTCTTCCATGACAAATATTTCAATTCAGCAGTAGCTGCAGGCTCAAAAGGTTGTAGAGTAAGTTTTTCCAACACAAAATTGAGATCCCAAGCAGGAGTAGGAGCTCTACGTCGGGGTCTTATATTCTTTGCCCCTCTAAGAAACTGCTTGAACAAAGGATGCGAAAACAAAGGTGGGTCACAATCATAGTGAGCTGAAATTGCTGCAGCATGAATCTTTATGGAAGAGAAAGACAAACCTTTGTCCAATAATTCAGTAAGATATTGAAGAGCCACACTCAAATTAGGCTCTGAAATCTCCAAATTCTTTGCTGTACTCCAAAATAAAAATCTCTTCCATTTTTCTGCGTACACTCTCCTAGTACTAGGCCGTCTAGCTTCCATAATCACATTTAAAACTTGTTGAGGAAGCTGAGACCTACCATGCTTCAACACAGAATATGCCAAGCTGTGAGATGAAGAGATTGAAGCTTGACATTGAGCAGATGACCGTCCTTCTGAGATAACAGATGAGGAATCAGAGGCAAAGGCCATGGAGGCTTCTTTACAAGACTCCTTAGAAGTGGGTACCAGTGTTGCCGAGGCCAATCTGGAGCTATCAAAATCATCCTTGGCCTGTCCCGTCTGACCTTTAGTAATACCTTTGGAAGAAGAGGTAGAGGAGGAAAGGCATAGACATGAAGGTTTTTCCAACTGAAAGACAGAGCATCCACTTTCCAAGCTGTGTGATGAAACCCCTTTGTGCAATACTTTGGCAGCTGGTGGTTTAGTGGAGAAGCGAACAGATCTATGTCTGGAGTTCCCCATGACACTGTCAATTTCTGAAATACATGAAGATCCAGTTTCCACTCGTGGGGATCCATGATTTGTCTGCTTAATACATCTGCTAGGGAGTTCTGTGCTCCTGGCAGAAACCTTGCCTGAAGAGTCAGTTGCAGGCTTAACGCAGTCTCCCATAAAATCATTGCTTGCCTGCATAGAGGATAAGAATGTGTACCCCCTTGCTTGTTGATGTACCACATGACAGTTGTGTTGTCTGTCAGAATCAACACCTGCCCTGGAAGAAGTAACTCCTTGAACGCCATCAATGCAAACTGGACTGCTAACATCTCCTTCATGTTGATATGTAGATGCTGTAGTCTGGCAGGCCACTTGTCTTGTATCCACTTTCCATTTAGATGAGCTCCCAAGCAGTGTCCGAGGCATCTGTCGTTAAAATCTGACTCGCCTCTGGCCGGGTCACAGAGAGTCCCTTGTTTAGGTGACATTCCTGAGCCCACCACAAGAATTCCTTTTGAAGGCAAGGTATTATTTGAATGACAGTGTCCAAATCTTGGCAGTGCTGTGTCCATACATTTTGAGATACCATTGCAGCTTCCTCATATGCAGTTTGGCATTGGGAAGCACCAGAATACAAGATGCCATGAACCCTAATGCTTGAAGGACTGTCCTTGCAGTCAGCACGGACTGATGAGATAGTTGATGGAAGTAAAGTGACAGACTCTTTTGTTTGTCCGGGGTTAAAAAGGCCATCTGGGCTGCTGTATTCAGTCTCACACCCAGAAAGCACATGTCTTGAGAGGGTACTAGACTGGACTTTATTTCGTTCACAGAATACCCTAGGCATCTTAGCACTGCTATGACATATTCCAGATGCTGTAGAAGGTGTTCCTTTTCTTGAGCCAGAATCAGGCAATCGTCCAAGTAAGGATAAATTTGAATGCCTTGAAGCCTGAAGTAAGCTATCACTGGAGCCAGAACCTTTGTGAATACTCTGGGCCCAGTAGATAAGCCAAAGGGCAATGCAGAGAACTGATAATGAAAATCTCCAGTTCGAAACCGCAGATACTTTCTGCAACTTAGCCTTATGGGCACATGAAGGTAAGCTTCCTTGAGATCCAAAGTTACCATCCAGTGATCCTTGCCCAGCAGAGGTAACAGTTGTTGTAACGTCAACATCTTGAACTTGGGAATGTCCAGATAAGTGTTGAGGATAGATAAATCCAAAATTGGTCTCCATGTGTTCCCCTTCTTTGGTACTAGGAACAGGCGAGAATAAAATCGGAAGCCCCTTTCTGAGACAGGGACGGGCTGAATCGCCCCTATCTGGAGTAACTGAGAAGCTTGCTTGCAGCCTCTTTTTCTTTGTGGAGGAGGAACATCTGGCATGCCTTTGAAAGGGGCATTGTGTGGAAATAAAATCTGTACCGTGATGAATGATATCCAGCACCCATCTGTCTTGAGTGATTAAATCCCAATTTTCTTTGAAAAGAGACAATCTTCCTCCCAAAGGAGCTGCCAGACGAGAGTCCACTGGCAGCTGAAAAGGCAGGTCATTGGTTCTGCTTACGAAAGGACTGACCCCTGCCCTCACCAGAAGTCTGAGCAGGTGAACTGTCTGATCTAGGCCTAAACGAACCTTGAGCCCTGCCCCTACCACGTCTAGACCTACCCCTAGACTGGGAACCATAAGCAGGATATGTCCACCCCTTAGCAGGCCAATTTCTACTAAACTTGGAGGCTGCACCTGCAAAAATCTTTAACAGTCTGCATAGACTTAGCTTTGTCCTCCATTTTCTTTAAAACTGCTTCCACAGGCGGTCCAAACAACACATCAGACTGTAAAGGAGCATCCAAAATCCTGGTCTTAACATGCTCAGCTAAATTCTGATCCTTCAACCATGCATGTCTGAAGAACAGAACTAGTAGCAGCCACCCTCGAGGAGGCCTGAACAGCATCAAAACCACACTGCAAAGAATGCTTACCCACTTGTTCAGACACATGAACCAAATGCAGCAATTCTTTACACTCAATACCTTCCGCCAAAGCATCCACCTTAGATTTCAATTGTGAAAGGAGATAATTCTGATATTTCAGCATATGAAATTGACAATTCAACGCCCTCATGGCTAGAGTGGAAGAAGTATATACTTTCTTACCCCACCTATCCAAAGCCCTTGCCTCCTTATCAGAGGGTACAGGATTTTTAACCACAGAAGCTTTAACACCTTTAGGCCCCTGAGAAACAGTTTCTGGGTCCGCCCTGGGACTCTTAAACAAATACTTATGAGCTTCGGGCACCCTATAATACCTATCAGGCTTAACAGGAGCAGGAGGCAAGGAATCAGGGTTCAGAGAAGCCTCTGCAAAAACATCCTCCACCACATTCAACACAGGAGGAATAGCTAAAGGCCTATGCTGGGGCAAAAACAAGAATTCCCTAAGCCTTTTTCTGGAGTCAGAGTAATCTTGGCCTTCCCATTTAAAGTGCTCCCTCATGGAGTGAAGAGTCTCTGAAAATGAAAAATCCTCAGGAGGAGAAGCTGAAGGAGTGGAATCATCCACATCAGAATCAGAATAAGTAGGAAACTCTTGCAAGTCTTCCACAAAAGACTCTGAAGCCTGTGAACACTGTTCAAAACTATCAAACTCCTGTTCCACCCTAGGCCTCTTATCAGGTGGGGGCATAGAACCTCTAATCAAAGTAATCAAATCTTCTGCCATTTTAAGCATATGTTTCTTAGGCACAGAGCCGAAATGCTAGGAGAAGCCCTACAGAAGCTGAACTTGGCCTTCCTCTAAAGAAGCTTTGGCAACAGAAGGAGAGGCCCTAACTACCTTGGGAAGAGAGGGAAGAACAGTTACCTGAGAAGCCCCTCAGCCTGGCCTACCTCCTGAGAGGGCACATCCTGTAACAGTAAAGTATCTGCCTGAGACTCCATAGAGACTCCTGGCAAAACCTCTGGCTCCCCTGAGCCTTCTAAAGGACCGGCGTCCGGGACTGCCGGTTCCTCACCCCTAGACTTCACTGTTTTGTCCTTGCGCTTCTTAGGTGAAGCAGGCGCGGAGCATCCGGCGGCATATTATAATTGCAACGCTTCCCAAACACTAACCTAGCACAATCAAGCCTCCTCTTAATAGTGCGCTTGTTAAATCTAGCACAAGAGCGGCAACCAACAACGTCGTGCTCAGGCCCTAAACAAGGTATACACAATGTATGATAATCCCTGTGCGGTATCTGCTTCCCACAAGAAATACAGTTATTCACTTTTTCTGACATCCGGTTAAATACTGAGGCAAGAAAACACCAAAATGTTCCCCAACGGGGTTACTTAGCCAACTCTGTATTCGGTCTGAAACTCCGGATTCGGAAAATCTCAGAACGCCAACCTGCACTCGCAAAATTGCTTCTGCATCGGACCATGCGGCAAAAAAGACTGAGGAAATGACGTCGGTCATGCGCATTAGTACCCTGACGTTCTGACGTCAGTCTAAGGCGCCATGACCGGCGTCAGCCTTATACTCTGGTATTCGGGCCGACTGGGACGCGGACTATACCCAATTGTCAGGACTGCAGCAAGGGAAGACGAAGAACATCAGCAGGTGCCCAATTATGCCCCGGAGCATCCCTTGGTGAAAGAGTCTGCTGAGAGATGATGGCAAAGTAACTGTTACACTTCAAACAGTTGGGAGATGCAAAGAGAGCACAGCAAGTTTGGCCACTTCTGTCGCAAATGGTGAGGGACCACTTGTGAGGAATAAGAATGCAGCAAGTCAGCTAGTCCACAAGCACTTTGGTTCAACATGGTATGTGCATTGCTATGAGAAAAAAGTGTTGTGAAAACATTTCTCACTGCCATACACTTAAGGCCTCTTGACACAGCAGGTATGAACGGGTTCCCCTGTTTTATGTACTACATCATGAAAGTAGTGACTGCCTGGACAGAAATCACACCATGAGGAAAGAAATCTTGAAATTGCCTGCAGTGCTAGGACAACGAGTAGCATCTCCAGAACAGTACCATAAAGATGGGCCTACTGACTGCTTCACTTTCATTGAACCCTCCCAAACTTAAATGCTTCCCACCCTAAAAGGGCCATGAGAATGGGAAGTACATACATCTGTGCAAGTCCTACTTACCTTTAACAGTAGATGCTCAAATTCCTCAGGGTCATCTGCCAAGGTGACCCAGTACTGGCCAGCTTTCAAAAGCTAAGACTCCCCTCCTTCCCTGTATCTTCCTGTGACAGCAGATTGGATGAGTATACCCTGAGAAGGAAGCCTTCAGCTGCGACAGGAAGCAAGTGTTCAGGCTTTTTGCATCCACAAAGGAGGACAGAATCAACTAGCAAGAGTAAATTAAAAAGTCAGTCACACCACCACAAAAACAAATCCAGCAATCACTGAAACAAAAAGGATGAAATCCACCTCAACTACACACAATTTGAGGGATGACGAGTGGGTGTTGGCACTGAGACTGAGGAATTCAAACATCTACAGGTACAGATAAGGAGAACTTGTGCAACTGCAATATGTTCATCATTCCTACTGCCTCTGTGGCATTTTGGTTAGATTCCCAAAGCTTATCCTAGCTGGGAGGTGAAAGGGACAAGGATCCAAGAGCCTCTGGAGAATGATCTAGCAAAGCCTGCTCTGGGCCTTGAAAAGAAATCCAGTTTGCACTGCTTTGTGAACGTATGAATAGAGGACCAGGTTGCTGCCTCTAGAATGCTTCTAGAGTCCACTCTCCAATATGTCAGCAAAGAGGCCAAGGCCATAATCAAATGAGACTTAACTTTGCCTGGAAGACATTTACCATGGTCAGAACAGAAAACAATTGACTCTGACAGGGGACAATCAGAGAAAGCATACTTGTGCAACTTGCCAAAACAGTAGACATCCTTAGTGCTGCAACATTCCTTTCTATAGGGATATCCTGCCGAGGGTAGCCACCTGTTTTCTCAGCATCCCAAAGTCTGGGCCATTCCACGTGCTGTACATCAGATGAATGTCCTACACATGAAGTGTAAGGTACACAAGTGATATAAGAGGGTAAAACCCTCAGAACTGAATTGCCTGGGAAGAACAGGAGCAACTGAGGAGGTGTAAAAAAACCCATTGCATATATAAACAAAAAAATATATCTGTTTGGTCCGAAGAAAAAGAAAACTCCACAGGTCAAATGAAGGAGGGTTGGTTACTGTGATCGTGACAATTACTGTATCTCCCGTTATGGCAAGTTCTTATTCCACTGTATAATGTCATTCCTTAATCACTTTTGCAGAATTCCTTACTATAGGAAGAGTACTAAAGGTACTGCAAAAAATGAAAGGAGGAACTTTGGAATCCTCCAAAACACTAAGGAAGATAAACCTAGCAAAATCTGTCCTGGCTCTTGGAAATGCATCCAACTTGGTGTTTAGTAAAAGTATGCACAGAAGACCAGGTAGTGGCTTCCAAAATGGATCTAGCATACGGACCCTTAAATTTTCCAGCAGAGGCAAATACCCTAGCTGAATGAGCTTGAACAAAAATAGGAAGCCGTTTGCAGTAAAGACAGCAACAAAAGAAAATGGCTTTAAAAATCCAAAGGGGGATTAAAACGTTTGCTTGGGAACTGCCAAACCCAATTTCTTGTCCTGAAAGGAAACAAAAAACTGGCTCAGATTTCCCAATATATTTAGTCTTATTCAAATAGTAACATCAGCCATTGTTTCCCCTTCTCATCCTGAATGAACATCTAATCATCCTCAGGGGAAGTGTAACGAGGTCCGAATGGAAAGATAAGCAAGCAAGGGAAAGTAGTATTGCTGAAACTGAATTCATGTCAAGTCTTGGTGAGTATCTTTACGAGGTGGACAGTACAGTTGTGTACATTTACCATAAATGCAAATGTTAGAGTGTATTCACTGTTGCAGTCATTACATTTGGGTAATCTGCTGGCAGGTTGCTCTCAGTCTGCCTGAATACCAAAGTCTTGGGTCCTGCGTCAGTTGCGGTCTTCCCTTCCACGACATCAGGTCGTCAGGTGTATAAAACATGCAGCCGACGCCATTTCCTTTAGTTTTTCTTGCCCCAATGTCAGGTGCCCCCAAAAAGGTAGCAAAATTATATAAATATATATATATATATATATATATATATATATATATATATATATATAAATATACATGCATCAATAAAAACTTTACCTTCATCTAGAAGCAAATACACCACATAGGTTGTAGAAGATAGAGAAAGAAAGATAAACTTCAGAATGACAGGGGGATGGCGGGAGGGTAACCTGGACTGCAAACAGTGAATACACTCTAACATCTACATTAATGCTAAGTGTACACAACTGTACTATGTTCTCAGTGTGTCACTGTTGCAGTCATTACATTTGGGTAGAATCCCAAAGCTATGGTTGGGAGGCTGGGGCTAAACAGCATTAGGTCCGGCTACAAGGCCCTGCAGCACTACAGTGGCAAAGCCTGCCCTGGACTTTAGAGTAGAGAGGCAAATGGTAATGCTTTGTAAAGGTGTGAATAGAACTCAAAGTAGCAGCCTCTAGAATGTCTTTGGTTGGTACTCTGAGAAAGGCTGCTGAAGTAGCTGCAGCTCTGGTGGAACGTGACCTAATGCCCTTGGGCACAGATTTACCATGGTGTAAGTAGCAGAAACAGATGCAGTGGCTTATCCACTTTTGAAATTGTCTGCTGTGAAATAGCCTTTCCTTCTGATCCTGCAGCATATGACACTAGTAACTGCTAAGTTTTTCTTGGAGCTTTTGTCCTGATCAAGTAGAGTCTTGGCGGTCTGTGCACGTCAAAGGAATGCAGAACTCTCTCCCCCTTGTTCTGCGGATTTGGATAAAAAGTTGGCAGATGAATTGATTGGTTAAGAGCCACACTGGAAACCACCTTGGGCATAAAAGCAGGATTTGTCCTCAGAGACAAACTGTCTGGGTAAAAAAATGCTAAAAGGTTCTACAGGGAAGAGGGCCTGTAGCTCAAACTCTTCTCGCTTTAGTAATTGCTAGTAGCAGAGCTGTTTTCCATGATAAGAACTTTAGATCAGCGGTAGCAGCTGGTTCAAATGGAGGCAGGGTGAGCTTTTCCAACACATAATTGAGGTCCCATGCAGGTAATGGTGATCTTCTAGGAGGCCTTAAATTTTTGGCTCCTCCAAGATACTGCTTTAATAAAAGGATGAGAAAAGATTGGTGGCTCTGTATTGTAATGAGCCAAAATGGCAGAGGCATGAATCTTGATTGATGAGAAAGATGGGCCTTTGTCAAGCATCTCAGTTAAGTATTGTAATATCTCAGGAATATTTGGTTCTGCTCTATCAGTTCCTTGTGCTCGACTCCAAGCACAGAATCTCTTCCATTTGTCAGCATAAGATTTTCTAGTACTAGGCCTTCTGGCTTCCAAAATGACATCCATGACAGCTTTACTGAGAGGTGGTGTTTGTATGACTACAGGATTAGCCATGCTGCCAGGTTCAGAGTCTGTAGCTGATTGCGCAGGATCTGATTGTTTTGCTGAGATAGCAGTTGTGGTGTTTGAGGCAAGGTCCAAGCTGGTATTGAGCCAAGTTCCTTAGGGTTGGGTACCAGTATTGGCGGGGCCAGTTCGGGGCAATTAATATCATCTTTGGCTTCTCGTGTCTGACTTAAGAGGACCTTTGGTAGAAGAGGCAGAGGAGGAAAGGCATAAAATGATACGTTTTTCCAACTGAAGGATAGGGCGTCCACTTTCCATGCTTGTATGTTATAAGTCCTTGTGCAGAATCTTTTCAGTTGATAATTTTAAGGAGAGGCAAATAGATCTAGGGCTGAGCTCCCCCATTTCTCCTTTATCATGCTGAAGACTTGTGGATTTAGTTTCCATTTGTGAGGATCCATAAGGTTTCTGCTTAAATCATCTGCCAGAGTGTTTTGTTTTCCTGGCAGGAACTGAGCTTAAAGATGTACTTGGTAGGTCAAAGCTGTGTCCCACAGTGCCATGGTTAATCTGCAAAGGGGGTATATGAGTGTGTGTGCCCCCTTGCTTGTTTATATACCACATGACTGTGGTGTTGTCAGTCTTTATCAGTAGTTGTCCTGGATGAAGTAAGTCCTTGAAGGCTGTTAGGGCATTTTGAACAGCTAGCATCTCTTTCTGGTCGATATGAAGATGCATTTGTTTTAGTGTCCATAAGCCCTGAATGCATCTTCCTGCCATGTGGGCCCCTCAGGCATAATCTGAAGCGTCTGTTAAGGTTTGGCTGGCAGGGGGTATAATAAAGGGCAGTCCCATGTTTTGGTGACATGCCTTTGCCCGCCATAGAAACTCCTGTTGCAGGCAGGGAATGAGAGGAATCATGGTTTCCAGACTGTGTGAATGTTGACTCCATAAACGTTTTAGGTACCATTGAAGTTTCCTTATATGCAGTCTTGCATATGGAATTAGTAGGATGCAGGATGCCATAAAGCCCAGAGCCTGCAGAATTTGCCTTGCAGAAGACTGGGTTTTTGTTGCCATCAGTTTGAAGTAAGCAGTCAGTTGCCTTTGCTTGTATGGCGTGAGGTAAGCCATCTGGGAAGTTGTATCCAAGCTTGCACCCAGGAATGTTATCTTTTGAGAGGGTACCAGTTGTGATTTATTTTCATTTATTGTGCACCCTAGGCATGTTAGAAGCCTTTTCACAAATACCAGGTGTCGAAGAAGTGTGTCCTTGTTCTCTGCTTGAATGAGACAGTTGTCCAAGTAAGGATATATTTGTATACTTCTTTGTCTGCAAAATGCAATTACTGGTGCCAGGCACTTTGTAAAGACCCTGGGTGCAGTAGATAAGCCAAAGGGCAGTACAGAGAATTGGTAATGCATTAAGCCAACCTTGAATCTGAGGTATCTTCTGCACGATTGTCTTATTGGGACATGCAGATATGCCTCTTTTAGATCTAAAGTCACCAGCCAAGCATTCTTGCCCAGCATGGGCAGAAGCTGCTGCAAAGTCAGCATTTTGAATTTTGGAATGTCCAGGTATGTGTTCAAAAATTGATAAATCCAGTATTGGCCACCAGGCCTTGTCCTTTCTGGGTACCAAAAGCAGTAGAGTAAAAATCTTGTCCTTTTTCCTGTTCTGGTACTGTCTGAATTACCCCCATATCCATGAGGGACGTTACCTGTTTCTGTGCCCTCTGCCCATTGATTTTTTGGCAGATCTGGCCAACCACTTGCCCTTGGCAGAGTATAGAAATGGAATCTGTATCCCTGTGATACGATGTTTAGTACTCACTTTTCCTGGGTTATTAACTGCCAATTTTGAGCAAAAAGTGCTAATTTTCCCCCTATGGGTGCTGCCAAAAGATAAGTGCTTGGTGAAGGCAGAGTGAAGTCACTGGGATTGCTTTTGTAGGTTTGCGCTTTTTCTCCTCCAGATTTGGAGGTGGAAGAGCCCCATTGCTTTGACCTGTATGAATCTTGTGCCTGGTATCTGGAACCCTTAGGGCGTCTGGATTTGCCCCTTTGAGCTCTGCCTGTCACAGGAAAAGACCAATTTTTTGTAGGCCAGTGTCTACTGAATCTGGGTGGCTGCATTTGTAAGAAGTCTAACAGTTTGCATAGTCTTAGCTTTGTCTTCCATTTTCTTTAAAACCTCTTCTGCCTTAATACCAAACAGATAATCATGCTGTAAAGGTGCATCTAGCAATTTAGCTTTAACATGATCAGGTAAATTTTGTTCCTTTTACCAGGTAAGCCTCCTAATCACAGATCCAGTAACTGTGGCCCTGCAGGAGGCCTCTAAAGAATCAAAACCACATTG
Source organism: Protopterus annectens (assembly GCF_019279795.1). NCBI lineage: Eukaryota > Metazoa > Chordata > Ceratodontiformes > Protopteridae > Protopterus > Protopterus annectens. The sequence continues at coordinate 647,244,212 of NC_056743.1, forward strand.
CAAAGTATGCTTTCCAACTTTTTCAGCTGCATGCAATAATTCCTAAAATTCTTTACTTTCTGCCCATTCTGAAATAAACATCATTTTCTGTTTCAGCAATCCCATAACATGTTGTTGGTACTTAAGCATATGAAATTGACAGTTTAAGGCCCTGATTGCCAAGGTTGCAGCTGTATAAACCTTTTTTCTCCATCTGTCCTAGTGCCCTTGAATCTCTGTCGGAGGGGGTAGGATTTTTTGCTGTTGAGGCCTTAACTTCCTTTGGCCCATGTGAAATAGTTTTAGGATCAGCAGCAGGGTTTCTAAATAAAAATTTATGAGAGAGTCAGGGACCCTGTAATATCTGTCAGGCTTACTGGGAGCCGGAGGTAAGGAGTCAGGGATCAAGCTAGACTCCAAAAACACATCATCCACAATGTCTAAAACAGGGGGAATGGCTAAAGACTTGTGCTGCGGGAGAAGAAGGAAATCCCTGAGCCTCTGTTTTTGATTCTGAAAAGTCTCGATTCTCTCAGTGAAAACGCTCCCTCAAAGTATGCAAGGTTTCTCCAAATGAATAATCCTCGGGAGGAGATGCAGATGGAATAGACTCCTCAGCATCAGAATCCTCATAGGGAGGTACAGACAATTCATGATCAGAACAGGAATCGGAAGAAATAGAAACCTGAAGATTCATAATCAGTGTCTTGCCTAGACCTCTTATCTGGAGGGGCATGGGTACCCCTGATCAAGATAAGGTCTTCAGCCATTTTGATAATCTGTTTTTTAGGCATAGAGGCCTGTGCAAGTGGCTCATGCGTTTTTTTTTTTTTTTTTTTTAGTTTTAGAAGTTGCTTTTGTCTTTGGTTTTGCAGCGGTCATCGGTTTGATATACAAATGTTGAGATCTGAATACACCCTCAGAAGCCGGTGCCTGCTCAGCAGCTCTGGACCCATCAGAGGGAGATGCATCCATCTGTCCAATACCTTGAGTATCTTGTGGCATGCTGGACTCCACATGGGTGTTGAGAGGCCTGCGACTCGAAGGTAGCAGGTATAAGGGGCTGCAAAAGCACCTCACTGAGTACCGGCGAACTGGTGGCTGGCTTAGAAGCTTCGTCGTTGGTTTTGGGTCTTTACTGCCTTTCTCTGTCCTTTTCTTTGCATTTTTTATGTACTCCGGTAGTTGGATTGCTATCAGACGACATTTCTGGATAGCTAAATCGGTTTCCAAAATACTTTGATGCAAAAATATACCAATGCTTAATAGTGCATTGGTTAAATCTACCACAAAACCGACAGCCAGGCATGTTGTGATCAGAGCCTAGGCAAAGAATACAGTATAAATGGAAATCCTTATGAGGTATTTGCTTCCCACAAGTAACATAATTATTAACTTTTTCTGACATTGGTAAAAAGTAAGAAAAAAGTTTCCCCAACGAGGTACTTGGCTTTAGTGAAGACTTCGGTTCTGAAAGTCAAACTCGAATATTTCAGTAGTCGGCCAACCGGCACTTGCGAAATGCTTCTTGCATTGAGCACCGCGCGGCAAAAAAGACTAAAGAAAATGGCGTCGGCTGCATGTTTTATACCCCCTGACGACCTGACGTCATGCAAGAGAAGACAGCAACCGACGCAGGACCCAAGACTTTGGAATTCAGGCCGACTGAGGGCAACCTGCCAGCAGATTACCCAAATGTAATGACTGCAACAGAGAAACACTAAGAACATCCCATTTTTCACAAAATCTCACCAAAACAACACTGATTCACTGTATTTATATAGCATGACAGAAGTAGGTTAAAAATTAAAGAGACAGCTGGGTGCACAAAACCCAGGATTAAAAAAAAAAAAACAAACAATCCTGGTAGGCACTGGTGCCAGGAATAGAAAAGAGGACAGTGCAGAATCCTCAAAATATGGAAACTTTCCTACAATGGGGCCGGGCCCAGTGTGAGGATGGCACCCACTATCGTAGTAGTCCACAAAAACTGATAGGCCAAAGAAGAGCCACAAAGACAACAGCATGGACTATTGAGGATAAGAAAGAAATCCTGTATCATTACTATTATGCAAAAAGCCTAGAATTTCCAGACAAAATATACAAAACAACTGAGAGAAAATAGAGGAAAGAAAACTACTTTCACAAGTAAAACTGCTAGAAACTTGAAATAAAAAATTTGTATTCAATAATGCAACAGATTTGTGAAAAACGGTATACAGATAAAGAAACTTCTATTAAAGAAGCATCTGAGGAAGTGCAAAACTATAAACAAAACCTAGAGATTTTTGAAAAGTATAAAAAAGAAATATGAACATGGGAAAGAGATTTAATATGGTGCAATATTTATGCAAAGGAGAAAGCCAAATTAATCAAGCTAAAGAAGGCAGCCCCAAAGATATTTGTAGAGGAATACAAGCAAAGGCATCCAGATATGGAAAGTTTCACATTAACAAACAATATATATAACAAAGAGGGACTGTGGAAAAGAAGATTACTAAAGTAGAAGTTAAAAAAATATAAGCTGAAATTATGGAGAGCCTGCGAAGTGAAGGATTTGGTACAGAAGTTCTAACAGCTTACACCACAGCATGATGAAGCGAGTCCCCAAAGTAAGGAGAAGCAGGAAGATCAGTAGATATCTGAAGAAGAAATGTGGACATAGGAAAGAAAAAAAAAAAAAAAAGAGAGATTTAATATAGTGCAATATTTATGCAAAGGAGAAGACAAAACTAATCAATACAAAAAGAGCAGCACCAAAGATATTTGAAGAGAAATACAGACAAAGGAATCCAGACATAGAAAATTTTACAATACAAAAAAAGACAAAGATGAAAAGTAGAAAGGAGATTAGTGTGACACCAGTGCCCTGGCCAGGCAATCACGGAGCCTCAATCTTCACCACTGACACCAGAGAGGGCCATCTCTTATATGAGGAAAGGATAACAAATTCACACAGTAAAGTGCAATTTCCCTTAAAAGCACAAAGAGATCACAGTCAGTCTGGTCTCTCTCTTGCTCCCCAGGTCCCCAATAAGACTCCCCACTGGCACAGCTATAGGATCCAGATCTCAGCCTAGCTGGGCAAGCTAAAATCTCCAGCACCCTTCTCTGTTCAACCAGTGCTTTGTGTCCCTACCCAAGTAGCTGACACCCACACACTTTGAGACAAGTTTATACAACCACACAGACACTCCTGGGGAAGGCTGGCACAGGTTCGCCAGCTGTGCCCCTTTTACCCAGACTATGCGGGAGTACCACTTGCCACCACCCAGCTAATATTTATCAGCTACCCAAAGGCCCTTAAAAAGGTGTCCAATTATTACTGTGCGATATTATCCAATTGGTAAGTGTGACTAATCAAAGCTTCTCTGCAGTGAATTGGACAGTAAACTCTATAAATATGCAATGTACTCTAGAGCTTAAATTACCTCTACAGAAACCAGACACAGTTAAAAGGTTTTAAAATATTTAATAATAAATAATTAAAACCACAAGACAATACTTTCTACTACACAGTCCGTGCTAGTCAAGAGTTCAGAGATCACACAGAAATACTTAAATTCAGCAGTACAGTTCTGATATCACAGAAAAACTCTTGGTCTAATCCTTCTAGTTCTAGCCATCTCTAAAAGAAAACACAAGTCTAAGATCACATACATGTGAGCAAGAGGCAGTGCTGTGAGTTGAATGATCAAGACAAAAATGCTCAATAATCTCTGGTTCTCTGTTTAAATTGAAATTGAAGTTCTGATAAACATTAAATCATTTTGTTACACTTTCCTGGAGTTCCCAGGCTACACATCAACTGCATTTACATTGTTAAAACAATAGAATGTCTTCATCTAGACTTTTTGGCATGGCTATCTACTTCAAAGGGTCACCACATGTTTTACTTTTGTCAGCAGAGTGCACTGTTGTCACATTTATTTCCAGTTCCACATATAACAGTATTTCTTTACATTTAAGACAACGAGCCTGCAGTTTGCATTTATATTTACAAATGAAAGAATTATCTGCTCAATTCCATATGGCTAGGCTGTCAGCCTTCACAATTAGCAATGGAGAAGGTAAAGAAATATATACCGAGGTTATGGAGTACCTGCGAATTGAAGGATTCAGTGTAGAAAATCTAATTCAGAAAGCACGACAACAGGATAGAGCAATGGATATCCACATTAAGAGGAAACCAGAGGAACAGGAAGCAATTGGTCAGGTGCCATATTAAGATATTTTTGGAGCCTTCCATAGGAAACCAGTATAGATGTTCACTTAAAGATGGACAGCAAAGGAAGGAACAGGAAACTGTGGAAACTCGGACAGTCACTGTTGAGGAGTGATAGGCCAGCGAGTTCCCAAATGACAGAGCAACGGATGGCATATGATGAAATTGAAGAGAATGCGACACAGGACGATGCTACAGAACTTTCTAAAGAATGCCTGTAGTTATTGGAAAACAAAAAATATGCCTTCAGTTTAGAAGAAAATGAGCTAAGAGAAGAGTTGCTAGATTTAAGAGAGACAGGCATATTAAAATCAAAAAAATAAGATTGCAGAAGGTCAATAAAACCCAAAAAGTCAGAGGTTCGATAAAACAAATGAATACACTAATTAGGACTGTCTGCAGAGATCCATGCAATATAACAGAAGTAAACAGGATATATTATTGTGCAGCTAAATTAATAACTGATAACGTTCTATCACAAAAACACAGGGTAGTAAGGAAAAGGCAGGGGAGAAATCAAATACCATCACGGAAGTATCGAACAGAGAAAACTATAAAGCAATTAAAGAAGAGTGGTGCGATTAGAATATACATGAGGGAACATATCAACAAAAATACTGAGAGAGACATAATAAAGCAATGCACAGTATTAGAACAGAGCAGGATTTATCATGCACTATTGTAAATGAACTAAAAATATTAGCACAGGTGGAAAAACGTAGAAGATACGTGGATAAATATAAAAGAAATGTACAAAATGAGCAATTTATTGATGACCCAAAAAGGTTTTACAGCAAATTGGGAAACAGTAAAGGAACTGAAAAATCACCAAAAAAAAAAGAAGAAATGGATAAACTTTGGAGAAGTATTTATTAAGATCCGGTGGATCACAAAGATAATAAATGGATAGAAGTAAAAGAAGAAAGTAGCTTAAAGGTACAGGATATGAAATGGATGAAGTAACAGCCAGAGAGATTGAAAAAAAGTTGACAAAAGCCTCTAACTGGAAAACCCCAGGCCCAGATACAGTACCCAACTTCTGGTTAAAAGTATTAACATATTTGCACAAACATTTACCCGAGTAAGAACCATTTACATGGGCACCCTGAGCAGACACCAACCTGGCTAACAGGAAAAACAACTTTTCTACTTAAGACTGACCCTGCAAGCTACCCTAAAAACTATAGACCAATAACTTGCCTTCCAAAGATATATAAACAATACACTGGAATTGATGCCGACAGAGTTTACAGTCATTTAGAAGAAAACTCAATTATGGCAGCAGAACGAAAGGGCAATAAAATAAAGTCATACGGAACAAAGGATCATTTGTAAGTCATAGTGAAGAACTGTAAAAAAGGGGAAGAATCTATGTATGGCATGGACTTAACTATAAAAAGCATTTGATAGTATCCCACATGCATGGATAAAACAGTGCTTAAAAAAGTATAACATACATCCCTACACTGATCAACTACATCACAGTGACCATGAAACCGTGGCAGACCACTTTGCAATTAAGCCATAATAAAAGACAAATTATTATTCCAGGGATAAAACTTCAAAGGGGGTTATTCCAGGCTGACTCTGTAACCGCTGTTATTCTGTCTTGCCCTTAACCCATTAAACTGTCTACTTAACAGCTTAGGCCATGGCTATGAAAAACAACAGTGTTCAGACTTATCTTCTCTTTGTCAATGATTTAAAAATACAGCTCATCAGATGAGGAAATGAAAGCACAACTGCAAGTTTTCAAATCTTTTTCAGATGATATAAGAATGTCCCTTGGTCTTGATAAATGTG
>NC_056743.1:647285090-647305090 GCF_019279795.1 Protopterus annectens
AAAAAGAAGGCCGGGGTTATTATCACCGAAGTAAATCTCTCATGTCTAAAGGAGTCCCTCTACAATTTTTTTTTTTTGTTATTATTACTAAGAGAAGAAGACTGGTTCTCTCTACTAAACCATTAAATGCATCTCATCTGAAATAAATTTTACAATTTGCTTGCTATAACATTGAGTAAACACCCTACCAAAGTCAAACAGCCCAGTCCAGAAGATTTCTTAAGTGTATTCAGTTATAAAGGTGGGGGAGGCATAGTTCCTCCTACAAAAGGATCCAGGAATTCTATTACTGACTTAGAAGCACACCTTGGCTGCATCACAGGACCACATACTGGCAGGTTAGTGTTAATGCTTATGAGCACTACAGTCAGTAAAATGTTGTGCAGACTAATCAGTTTGCTTGAGTCATCTGCTTTAGTATGAACCCACATATGAATGCCTAGACATATCTTTGCTTCTCTGCCAAGTATCACAAGTATAATGTTCTTAAATATGGAACACCAACATTGGGCATTAAATCATCACAGGACAGTGATCATTTAGTTAAATGCTTTACTCAACTAAACCAGGAGGCAAGATTGCCTTTAAAAGCTGAACAGCCCAAAGCAAAAAAAAAAAAAAAATTCTTTATCAGCAGAATCACAAGGGTGTTCCTATGTATACACTTTGTACTAGAGTACATTTTTCTTTGCATCACTTAAACACTGTAGCTTTTTTTTATTCAGGCTATAATGTCAACAACTGTCAGCCAATGCCTCACAGATGCTTAACTTGATTACGGAGCTAAATTACTTACATATAATTAGAAGTTAAGTACTTACCATAACTTGGCATCTGTGCTGTCAATTTTCATTCTTTCTCATGAATGGGTATAAGATCTGACTCAGCCTCATTTACAAGACTTTGGATCCAAATCTCAAGCTCTTCCGTCTACCCATAATGCTCTATTCCATCCATAACTCCTCAGAGTTTTCTGCCTTACAGCCGACTGTGTTAGAGAGATAGAAACAGGAGATAGATGAGGCTCAAAACAGGAATACGAGGGTTTCTAAAACATCCAAAGATCCTTCTAGGAGTGACAGGACCGAGTGATAGTTGGTAAGGAAGGTGACTAAGAATGAAAATGAGCAACACAGATGCCAAGTTATGGTAAAGTGCATAAGTTCCAAATCTGATGATGTCCTTTTCATTCTTCCTCACAAATGGGTCAGAGTCCCCAGCTACATAACTCTCAGGAGATCATCAAGGACGGACATGCCAGAGCACTGTCAAACCAAAGGAAGCTCTGCTTCTGGAGACAATAACTAATATGCAACGTGTAACAAAGGTACGAGTCTTTGACCAAGTGGCTGCAACACAGATGTCATCAATGGAAGTTCTTGAAGAAAAGGCAGATAAAGTAGCCACAGATCCAGTGAAACGAGATCTAGGAGGACAAGGCAACTTGCAGGCCTCTTTGGGAATATATCGCCGATATACAAATCAGTAATCCATTTAGCCATAAAAGTTTTGGAAACTGCCTGACCCAACTGGTTAGGTGAAAATGATACAAACAGCTCTTCAGATTTCCTGTAATGTTTTATTCTATAAAGATAAAAACTTAATTATCTGTGGACATTAGGAAAATGCATCATATATTCATCCTTATTAGTAAAGTTTGGAAAGATGACTAGTAATTGTATGGACTGGTTAATGTTGGCCTCTGTGGCCACATTGGGCAAAAAGGAAGGGTTGGTTCATAGAGGCACCCCTGCCCTTGGGAAAATTATAAGGAGGCCTAGCCGATAAGGCCTGGATCTCAGGAATTTGTTTTGCTGAAGTGATAGCAACTAAAAATATGTTTTTCCAAGAGAGAAACTTCATGTTGCATTTGTCCACCGGTTCAAAGGGTTTCAGAGTTAACCCATGAAGAACCACCATCAGATCCCAAGCAGGAAAGGGGTCCTTTATTGGTAGTCTAAGAAGGAAAAATTCCCTTCGTGAATGCTTTAGATAATCTGGAAGATGTCAGAGAGGGAGATTCATTTCCATGATAGTTGGATATGGCTGCTAACTAAAGTTTAATAGTAGCAAAACTCACCCCCTCCTTAAGGAGAGTAGTAAAAAAGAGAACGGCCAAAGTGGGTGTGTAAATAGAGTCAATATGTTGCTTGGAAGTCCATATAGAAAATTCCACTTGCTTATGCAGGCTTTCTTGGTAGAGGCCTTCTGGCAGGCCAAGATAATGCCACAAACTGGGGAAGCGAGCCTGGACAGTCTTACTATCCCTGGAAGTGGAGAAACCATGCAGTTATTTTGAAAACATGGAGATTGGGATGTTGAATATCTGATGGAGGAGATAAGAGATCCTGAGTGGGCTCCAGTTTCCATGGAAGATATTTCAAGTGAGACCAGAGGAAGGGAACCATACCTGTCATAGGCCAAAATGGGGCAATAAGGATAACTGAGCTCTTCAGCCTGTTTGCTTTCTGTAGAAACCTCAGGATCAACGTAAGAGGGTTCTGGCATACAGGTAATGGGGGGGGGGGCAATCATGTATCAGAGTATCCCTCTGCGACTCCCTGGAAGTGGGATCAGAGAGAACTACTTGATTTAATTGTTGAGGGGAAAGTCAAATAGGTTACAGCAAGGCTGGCCCTAGCAGCTGAAGATCATATTCGCTACGGTTTGATTGGAGGGACCATTTATGAGGAATCAAAATGGACCTGCTTTGTCTGCCAGAATGTTGGTTCTCCACGATATGTGTATTGCAATGAGAAAGTGATCTAAAGAGATCGCCCATTCCCAGACCCTCATAGCCTCTCGGCACAACGGGTAAGAAAGGGTTCCTCTTGTTTGTTGATGTACTAGACTACTAACATGTTGTCCATTTAGACTGCAATAGTCCCTAGAGTAAGAACTTCCTGAAAGGCTTGCAATGTTAGGAGGACTGCTCTCATATTTAGGACATTGGTATGCAACACTTGGTCTCACACTGGGACCACGTGCCTTGGACCATTTTTCCCTTGAAATGCCCCCCCCCCTCCAATTAGGAACTGTGGGTGGTCACTATGATGACTGGGGGAGGAAGGGAGTACAGACCTGCCTAGAAAGAGGTCATTTGACTGGATCCACCAGCAGACATGATGTTTGCAAACTGGAGCGAGTTTTATGAGAAAGGATAGAGGCGGGTAAAGAACAAACTACTGTATTCCTAGTGTCCATTGAAGGATTTGCATAAAGAATCTTGCTAGAGAAGCAAGCAGAATGACAGCTGACAATGATCCAAGAACTTGTAGCACTAGTTTTGCTGGAGGGGATGATGAGACAGAATGGCCTGCACCTGGCTTCTCAATGATGTAATGCGATGAACAGGTATTTATGCAGTTTGATACATCGTATCCAGTTGAATTTCTATAAACTCCAGAGTCTGTACAGGAGTCAGATTCGATTTGGCATGGTTTATAGAAATGCCTAGGGAGTTAGATGTCTGAAGCAGGTAATCCCTGGTTTGTAGAAGCTGATGTTTTGTTGCAGCATTGAGGAGCCAGTCATCGAGACAGGAAAACACCTGGAATCCTTTGAGCCTCAAGTCAGCTGCCATGACCGACATACATTTGGTGAACACTGCAGGGGCTGTTGTGATTCCAAAAGGGCAGTGTTCTGAACTGGTAGTGACTGCCTCCCAGCCAAGAGCGCAGGTGTCTCCAGGAGCACATGTCGATTTTGATGCATTGGTACTCATCCTGGAGATTTACAGAAGAAATCCAACCGTCCTTGCACAGAAGAGGCAGGATAAGCTGAACCATAACAATTCGGAACATTGACTTCTTTACTTACCAAATTTGGATCTAAGGAGTTTGAATTGGTCTCAGGCCCCTGGTTTTCTTTGGCACTTATAAGAAGCTGGAATAAGTTCCAAGTCTTATCGGTTAGGGTGGGACCTCCTAGATGTCACTTGTAGCTTTTGGAATTTCTTGAGCTGCGAATTCCCCTCTTACAAGGCAGAATGTTGGGCAGCTTCTTTCTTTGGACAGGAGGGGAAAAGGGTATTTAGTAAACACTGGATAGGATTCTTAGCACCCATGCATTTGAGATACTTTTGTTGTCCAGGTATCTGGATGCAAGGAGAAATTACCCCGGACTGCCTCCACAAGTAGACAGTCGGACAACACTTCAGAACACTGATAAGGCCCATCACAGAAAGAATCCCTGAAGCCCTGGTTATGCAGACCACCTCTGCCTCTTGGACGGTGTCTGCCACTGAAATCTCCTCCTCTGCCTCTGGAGGAAGTATCCCCATACAAGTCCTGAAAAGGTCCCAGAGATTTCCAGAAACATTTTCTTACCACCTTGCTGGTTCCTACAAAATGCATGTTGAGTGGTAGAAAATTTGATTTCAATGGCAGACAGGGTCTTTCCCTCCTGCTTGCTGCAGGTGAGCTTATGTTTTACTGATGTTGCCCAGGAAAAAAGAGAACTCAATGGGAGAATTTGCAAGACACCTTAAAGGGTTTCGCAAAGTCGCATAGCCTCACACAAGCATGTCTCCTTATGGCTATGCCTGAACCAGTTAGCTCATTAGACACCCTCCACTGTATGGGAGATGTATCTCATCAATGAAATGGCAACGCATGAAAGTGTGGCCCAGTTGCAGAGAAACCTTCTTGAGATCCTCTGCAGACAGGGACTCAGAGATTTTGAAAGCTCCTTGATCAACTCTCTCTGCTAGTCAGTGAGTGAAATGTGCCAGGTAGTTCAATGGCCTCAAAGCGAATGTAGCAGAGGCATACATAGGCTTTCCAAGTCTGGACTCCCTGTTCGGTGGATGGACAGAGGACCTTTGTTCAGCCAACTCCTTAGTAGCTGCCACCACAACTATAGCATAAACAGGGTTTCCCTTGCACCGGTAAGGTCTAACTGAAGGAGGAACTAAGAATTTATCCAGGCATTTGGGAATGGGCTCACTAGTGTCCAGTTCCTTCCAAGCCTGGCGGGAAACTAAATCAGTATGTTCATCTGCTGGGTGGAGAGGGTCAACCAAGATGTACATAGGCCTGCCCAAAAAGCCTCCAGGAACACAGATTCTTCAGAAGGAGCTTAGGAGGACCAGACACCTTTCTCTTTGAGAAAAGGAGACAAAGTCAGGTGGCAATCAGGTGGACTCATCCACCAAAAATCTGAGCCTTTTGTGACAGAATCCATAGGAGAGTCTTTGTGCCTCCTCTTACACGTTCTCTTCAGAGGTACCTTTTCCATGGTATGTTCAGCAAAGGTGTCAGAAAGGGGAGAATCCCTCTGGGGGGGGGGGACAAGTACGGGGGCTTCCCTTATCTGGCTGACCATGAGGAACAGAAATGGGCTAACATCCATATCAGACCCAATGAGTGGGAATGAGTAGGACCAGAGATTTAAGAAGATGGTTCTCCATGCAAAGAGAAGGTCCCTTCTACTATGTAGGAAGCCGACACCTCTCCCCCAACCCATGGAGTAGACACAGCCAAGGATGGGAGGCCAGGACCAAGCCTGAATCAGAGCCCTCCAGAGAGAATCAGACCCAAGCTTTCACCAGTCAAGGCACCACAGGAAAGGGATAGATCCAACAGAGTAGGGACCGAACCCAATTCCTCAGACCCAGTGCCAACTTCCCAGACTTGCTTTGATCCGAAGGTATAGGAACAGGGCTGATCAGGGAAACCATTGGAGTCAAGGAACAGAGTTTCATCTGATCAGACGTCAACACTCTGGCATCTGGATCCTTGGACTGCAAGGCCACAGGTCGAATCGGAGAAGGAGACAGTATTGGCTGGTCAGGTGCACTCACGGATCTGATAGGGGAGGAGTTGAAAAGACCTCCATCTAATCTCAGCCCTGAGAACCTCCTGCACAATCTTGGCCATATCTGCCTCTATCAAGCTCCTTGAAGATCTAGATGAAGCTGAGGATGCAGGCCTATAATGTTTCCTTGTAGTTTAAAAACAGTTGTGATGGCAGAGCTGGAGAAGCAGGCTTTAATACAAACTCTGGCGACCAGACCCTAGCTGGCAGATCCAGTGGTCTGGGATACGAATAGGATTAAGATGGTACAGGAGAGCTGGTGATATTAATCACAGCTGCCTGATCTGACTAGGCCTGTGGATCCAAGACAGGTGCCATAGTCTCTGGATCCAAAGGGATTGGGTCTGAAGTTTTCCAGCATTTCTCAGGAGGCTTCAACAAGGTCCTCAGACTTCAAGAGGGCTCTTTTCTTAGAATCCATGGAACCTTGAGAAGTTTTTGAGGGGGTTGGAACACCAGAAATAGAGGTTGGAAGCAAGCCTTTGAGTATGAGTTTGTTGTACCAATCAGAAAGGACCATAGGGTTAAATGTTGCACATATATCACAGGTAGATTTGAGATACGCTGGCCCCAGGCAGTAGACTCACTTTTTTGTGGGAATCAGACTTTGGAATCTTATGCCCACAAGAAGTGCATTTCTTAAAACCGGTGGGTTTCACTTTCTCAAATATTACCACAAACAGTAATTAGATCAGACTGTGCTGTCAAAATATAAAAACCTAAGAGAATAAAGAAGCTACACACTAAGCTCCCTTAAACTAGAAAACAGTTTGACATTTCTTAACCTGGTTAGTCCAGCTGAGCCAGAAGCCCATTGTCAGTGGAGACCAGAGGAGAAAAGCTCCAATACATATATTTATAACGAATACAATAAAAACATGACATCTAAGGCAATATATTAGTTGTAGTGAAATAAAAATACATATATAGAAGTGATAATATGAAAGAAACAAGCACAAACTGTTGAATATAACACAGATTTTGAGTTTACAATTAACAGGTAGTAGGAATCACTGAGTGAATACAGCATCAATTTACATCTGAGAAAACATCTGTAGTCTGTGTGCAGTGTAAAATTATGACCAAGTCTCAGCAATCCGACACAGTGTAGGAGGAAATTAGCCTAAGTAAAAGTAGAAATGGAGATTCAGTACCTGTACAGGGCAGTAGTATGAACCTCGAGTTACATTGTATGTAAATATATTGTCTACACAGGGAAGATCGGATGTGATCATCACCAAGTAGAGACAATATATCTAAAAGAGTAATGGAAGAATAGAGGAATTGTACAGTTAAAGCAGTTTCACAAATTTTAAACAAACATTTTTTATATACAAGTCAAGGTAAAGAAAAAGGACATTGCCAAGAAGGCAAGACAATGAAGACAGAAAGGGTACATAAAGGCAAAAAACCCTAATACCAGCAAAAAACTGAGTCAAAAGGAGGAGAATTTGAAACACTAGCTGAAATATTAAAAAAAGACTAATTTTAACAAGCAAAGATTTCTCACAGCTCAAGATTTGTTTGATCCTTTTGTCACAATGGCGGCAAACGAGATATGGGGAGTTGGGGATGGAATAGAGCATTATAGGTAATGGGAGGAGCTCGAGACTTGGATCCGAAGTCTTGTAAAGGCAGCAAAGTCAGATCAGAGGGTCAGATCTTATACCCACTCAAGAGGAGGAATGAAAAAGACATCATTAGTAGTTTGAGGGAAAAACTGAAAATTATGTGCATTTTTATAAATGGGGGGGGGGGGGGGCACTAATATTTTGAAAGATTTTTTTTTTTTTTTTTTTTTTAAATGCCAGGTCGTTTGGGAAAATAGCAAGTCTGAAAGTACACTTACTTTCTGGCTACAACCCTGAGCAGAACAAACAGTGCATCTCCCTTTCTGCTAGGAAATAAATCTGTGCCTCTCCCCCTTTTTGTATATCACTGGTTGTCCAACTCCAAATTTTAAGGTATCCCAAGCACCAAAACTGGGTAACATTCTTCATATTTAGCAGGAGTAAAACAAGGTAAGAAATGGTACAGCAGGGGCAGATACTGCTGGAACACCTACCTCAGCTGACAGCAAACCTGGAACCAGAGGTGGGTGAACCAATCCTCTAAACAATGGTACCTCAACCTGGACACAACCTCCCTCATAAATCATCCATACATCATGTTAAACTGTGCACCAAGGCAACTTCCATGGTGCTCGAATCAGGACTCAGTCGACCTTTCCAGACAACCTGCCTATGTGCCACTTGTCTTTAGCTAGAGGACTGTGTTCCATGGGAAAAAGGCAAATACATTTGCTTTAGCTGTTGGTTTTGCCCATTTCTTTATCATCTCCTAAAACTTACTACATTACCATGGAACGAAACAGCAGGTTACTAGATGGCTGACTTTTGTGGCATTCTAATATGCTGACCAGAAGCTTGCAGCTTTTGGTTTATGGTCACCTCCTCCATGGCCACAACCCACAAAGCATTCTTCAGAGTTTGACTAAACCACTTTGCTACCTTGTTGGTGGGTAGGTGGGCGATATGGGGAAGTAATGTGCCCAATTCAGTTGTTCCTCATAAGGCTTGAAATTGTTCAGCCCTGAACTGTGGCCCACTGTTGCTGGCCAGTTGAGTGCTTCTTCTGTTCTTAAAACAATCTCCAAACCTCTCCAATGTGTGTTTGTGGCTGAACCTCCCCAATTCATTTGATGCAGACATCCACTGCCACAAAAGCAGGAGCACCAATGAATGTTGATATAAAGTCTACAAATCCTTTGCCATAGTTTGGAAGGCCATTCCCAAGGGTGGAACAGTGAGACACCTTGAGATGAGTTTGAACATACTGGTACCCTGCTCAGGGCATATGCTCAACATGCTAAGTTCCCGGACAACACACAAAATGAGCCAATGTCTTCTTCGTAAGTACGGCCAAAGATCCAGACATACAGTTCTTCTAAAAAAGCAAGATCTCAGGACACATACTGACAAGGCCAGCATCACAACTTACGAGTACTACAGTCAACAAATGTTGTGCATGCCAACCACCTTGCTCGAGTCTTTGGCTTTACTATGAGCTTATGAGAGCACCAAAGTCAACTGCAGTTTGTCATTTGTAAGACATGTCAAGCTTACTTCAATTACATGCTCTAGCCATACTATGCTGTTGGGTAAATACAGACAAGTATGGGGTCTCTCCAGTTTCCTTCTTGACCCGTACAGCAGTTACGGGTAGGGGCTCAAGCAGAGCTAGAGTGAATATTTATTTCATTAACTGGGTTAAATAGACTCATTTTCAGCCATGAGCTGGAAAAACAGGAGCAGGAATTAAAGCATGTAACATTGAAAATACAGTTGTGATAATAAAAAAACAACTGTATGTATGACAAAAGAAGCAGTAGACACAAGTTGCAGTAAAAGTAGTTAGTAGATTACCTAAGGCGACAGTAAAAAAAAAAGTCAAGTACGTTTACATCATAGAGTTTAACAAAGCCTCCACTAGTATCTGTCCCATGGTTCTTGTCATCCTCCAGGGGTAACCATAGATTTACCTATATTCGAGTGGTGATTTGTTTATTTGAACTCTATGCTGTTATTTTTGTTCCCTCAGGATATGGGCCCAACTCTGCACCCTTGCAATCACACTACCAGAAACTCTCTTATGTGGATTTAGGATAGCAAGCAGTAGTGGTTAGTGGTTCATGCAGATAATGACTGCAATGCTCGACATCCATATCAAGCACAAGGCTTCTATGAGCACCTCCTTGCAATTCTTCTAAGTAGCAGCAAGAAGTTGTGAAGCAAAAGCCAAGGGGAATCTGTTGCCACCCTTTATAACATGGGCCATCCTTGAAGGAGAATGGCAAAATTAAGTGACAGACTACATTAACTGGCAGGTGCTGTCTGGAATGTGATAGTGCACAGCCCACTGTGACCATATTCCCAATGGTCTACCACCAACACCGCACTATCTATGGGGGGGGGGGTTCTTCTCTGAAAAGAAGTTTCAGCAGACTAACCAGATCGGGTGCCCCCTTTCCCCTTTATTTGCAATACATTTAGAACCACTAGCAATGAAAATAAGGGATAGAAATTCAAGGACATAATTGGTATGGCAATCAAGAATACTTGGCTTTACTTGCAGATGATGTTTTGCACCTGATAAACCCAGAAAAGGCAGCAGTACAGTGAATCCACTGCCAGTTTTGCTGCCTCACAGCAAGAGGCTCCCTGGTTTGATTCTCTGCTAGGATGCCTTCTGTTCGGAGTTTGAATGTCCTCCCTGTGTTAAGTGTGGGTTTCCTCCAGGTGCTCTAGTTTCTTCCCACATTCCAAAGACATGCAGTAAGACTGGACATTTTAAACTGGCCATAGGTGCGAGTGTATGGTATAAAAGAACTACCGTGGCAGAGCTAGCCACCCAGCAGTATAAACCTTGGCTTTAGGTAATTGTCACTGTTGACGTGACCTGACCCCATATGCAAAAATAGGAAAAAGGGGTTGTGGACAGATGGAAAACCAGAAAAAACATTTCAGTGTTGCAGAACATTCCGAAACAGTTTCAAGTCTTTTCAAGATACAAAATTAAAGATAAAGCAAAGGCAACAGCTATAAACTGTGTACTCACTCGAACTGGTTCAACAATGCCCATATTTAAGGGGATATAATAAAATGAGTAATTAGGAGTATGGATTAAAAAAGATTCTGTTATGGCAGCTAAGGATATGAAGGAAGAGACTAAAAAGATAATACAAAAAACGAGGAACTGGAAGCTCTATTTTATGGATAGTGAAAGCAAGATACAAGCAGTGAAAATGTTTTTACTCCCTTTAGTTTTATACACAGGTCAGGCATAATTTTTATCAGCCAGAGGAGAAGTTGTGTATTGCAATTAAGAGAGACTTGAACTTTATGAAGCAGTTGATACATGGCTCTTCAACAAAGCACTAGTGCCATTCTAAAAACAAGCCAGTTGTACAAGTAAGATACCTAATGAATGTTAATGGTCAGGATCACCATGGAGTCTTCACCTACTCGATCTATGGAAAAGAAGTCTCCAAATCCACTTAATGTAAGGGCCGGCTGTTCTCATACGATCTGTAAAAGTGGCCTTCGTTTTGGCCAGTGGATATAGGTCAGCCTGTAGCACAGAGTTATCAGCCACCTCAAATTCACTGCAAAGTCACATGTTCCATTTTTGTTTCTGGGTTACTGAGGGCCACCAGTGTAGTTTAACGGTGCCAGTCATGTTTGAAGGAATTCCAGCAGGCTCCATCCCATCCATCTCTGCCTCTACCTTCTTCCACACAGCATACAGTACAGGATATGTCTTATAAAACTTGATTACAGCATTCACTTCTATTGCTGTTTTACTCCAGGCTTCAGTGTTACAGTTCTTTTTTGGAAGAGAGGTACAGCATCTTTCACTTTCTTCAGCCTGGGTCCAGAGGCCTTTTATTACATGTGGCATAAAAACTGGATCCAGCCATATTTCAAATGCCTTCAACTATTCATAAACAGAGTGCCGGGCCCTGAATATGAACAACACAGATCTCTAAAACCTCTTTGTGGTTACTGTGCATCATCACTGGCAGTGTCCCTAATGGAAAAACCTACCTTTCAGTAAAAGTACTGAAGCTTTACCCCTGAAGGGAGTAGCTTAATATCTGAAAATGCCAATTAACTCTTGCTGTTACATGACTGATACAGCAGAAGCAGTGTGCTGTTCCACAGTTCTCTTACTCTTCACTTCTTATGTAGGCCAAATAGCATCCTGTCTCCATTTGTTATGGCAACGCTCCAAATTCACCACGGTCCAAATTTTTTTTTTTTTTTTTTTACCACCATCACATGAAGGCTTATGCTGCCTTTTGAGCAACAACATTAAACTAAAGACTAAAATACTAGGTGATCTGAACATCAAACTAGATTAGAGTTCAGCCCAATTATCACCCAATAGTATAAACACATTCACTCACACTGCTAATCACTAACCCTACTAGAATTCATCATACAACCAAAAAAGGTATCCTGGACTGTGTCCCGGTCACCATCTCTGATACAAGCAGGAGCCCTCCCTGACACCCTCAGTGACCATCACCCTGCATACATCAAAAATCTCCCAGAACAAGACACAACACAATTATGAACATAGCAAACTTTACTACCACCAAGTTCATAAAAGCTGTAAACAACGCAACTGGACCCTTAGAACCATCTACCACTACATGAAACAAAATCCGATACATCATTCCTAAACGTCATCACCAGGCTCCACTCCACTGAAAAATGTTGAAAGAGAATGCTTCCTGGCTGACCATCAAACCAATGTACTTATGAGGATTAAAACAAGGCACAGATCACCTGGCTTTCAAATAAACACACACACTACCATAACAGCCTAGCATCAACTAAGAAAAATAAATAAAATCAATAAATGAAACCGCAATAATTCAAGTAACAGATATTTGACCAGGAAATTGTAGTTAAATTTCAGTATTAACTCAAGTCTGGGGTGTTTTCAAACAGGGAAACAGCAACAATAGAAAAAAACTGAATCTTGGGGTTACATGTCACTGCTTTTTTCATGCCATGTCTGGCTCCCTGAGGCCATCCTGTAAGTCTGTTACTATATTAAACAGACTAAGTAAAAGAAAGACAATATTAGTGCAGTGACTAGTCCATTATTAATAAGGGAAGACTAGTGAAACAAGCAACTGGAACCATGAGTAGGGATAGACAGTAGTTAATTCAAAAATTCAAAGTCCACAAGTTACTTGAGTTTTTTTTTTTTTTTTTTTTTTTTTTTAAAGTAATTGTTGTTTATTCCAAGAGTTAGAAGTGCTTATTCCACAAGTTTAAAAACCAGAATGTATTAAAGTTGCAAGTGCAGAAGACGCTTAGTTGTAACACATTGTGCTTAGCTTATATAAACAAGGTGTAGTCACATGATCTAGGCACATGACAAGATAAAAGTAAAACACGTATAAAATTGTATGTATAAACAAATAAGTGACAACAGTAGGAAATGTAATAAATAATGAAGGTACTTGTGAAATTTTGATCTTTCATTTTTTTAAAAATATATAGGGTACTGACCAATACAAAAAGTTCAGTGTATTTTGAGTATGCAAGTTCTTCAAATAAGGTTTAATGGCAACCATTTCATGCAAGCCAAGTGGTAGGTGTGCCTTAAACCTAAAAAGCCATTGCAGTTTTATCCTCTAGGTGTAATTTTATGTCACCCCAAATAACTTGTTTCTTTGTCTGATGAAGCCTATCTAGGTGAAAGTGTCTTCTGCATTTGCAACTTAAGAACGATGCAGATTTTAAAGTTGTGGATTTTAAACTTGCAGATTAAGCACTTCCAACTCTTGGAATATTTTTTTTTTTTTGTTAAAAGTAAACTCTTCAAGTAAGTTGTGGACTTTGAATTTTTGAATTAATTCCGGTCTATCCCTGCTCATGGTTCCATTTACTTTTTTGTTTTGCTAGCCTATATAAAATAATCACATTTGTAAATACAAGCATGGGTGCTTAAATTTGTCTTTTTTTTTAATTAATTTATTTATTTTGAACAGCATGGCAGAAACGTTTGACTTTTTTCGGGGGCTGGGTGTTGCAATATGAGATGCATTTGCCTAACTCACAGAATGCTTATGCTTAACATAACCACAGCTCTTCCACACCAGTTCAAGTCACCCTTCCATACCACCTATCCCCATATTTCCCAACATACTGGGATTTACCAAAACCAGAATTTTGTTCTTGCAGTACATACCACATCCTAACATTATGATCGGGGTTATGAAAACACACAATATATATATAATTTTTTTGTTTGTTTTTAATTACCTCAGCAGTAATTAGGCTAACCAAATAACCTATCTACTGGCATTTACTAACATATTCACATTACGTTTTAAAGAACTGTTCTCCACTTTTATTTCAGTGCCTTGAGAAATTAAAAGCTAAGAATGTCCTTATTCATCTGCTTTCAAATACAGTCACAGAATTTCCACCCACCTAAAAACATTCACTATATAGGAGGCCAACATCTGAAATACAGCTATTCAATAAATGCAGCTTAATGTCTGAAAGTACTAAACCAATTAAGAGAAAAAAATAAGATTGTGATCACAGAAAAGATCACTGCTGAAATAGCAAAGTTAAAAGCCCTTAACACTAAGCTAAAAAACACTTAAACTCTCTCAAACACACACAAGCAACAGGACTGACTCTTAAAAGGTGTGTGTTGTGAACATAAAACAGTTTGGAACTTGAAGCGCTTAAGCGATGACTGACTGACATGATCTTTCATATATGAATTCTTTGATTACAAACGATTAAGAACATATCTTCCCTGAAAGCCCATCTGCATTCTCTGAAAAATATCTGCAGGGGGGGGCGAGCACATGCCCACATGTGGGGGCTTTCCTCCCTACAGCCCACCTACATACATTAACACTACCATCATGCAATAACAGGGAAGCAAAAAACTAAACAATACTATGTAGTGCAGTTTTGTACCTGTAGTGATCCTGTAGTACCTGCAACATTAAGATGGCCTAAAAGCAAATTAGAACCATGTCAACAAATCTCTACTACCTGCACTGTGTAACAAACACAAAGGAATGTGCTTTTAGATTCTACCCCCTCACCTCCAGCCCCCACATTTGTAGTCAGGCTCAGGGCCAGAAATGTAAACATGCACTCTAGACAGTCAATGACTAATCACCTTAGGGCAGGAAAACTGGAGGCAAGTCATTTCTAAGCCTCACAAAAGCAACACTCACAACACCTTCTAAACAACAAAGATCTCACATTTTCCAGGTACACAGTAAACTGCTCATTAGTAAGTTAACAGGGCTCTTCAAGTGTATTTCACCATCAACCCATCAACCTTTGCAAAGACAAAAGAATGCGTCTCATCCCACCCTGTCTGCCTCAGATGGAAAAAAATATATACATTCTTCGATAATGCCCACATACTTTGGTAAATATATACCTGCAACATCGGTTTAATGAATTTTTCCAACTACTGTAATTAGGTGCAGTTATGCACAGTCATCATCAAATTACCTGGAGAGACCGTATACAAAGTCAGGTGCATGCGAGTATGACATCTGAAGGGGAAAAGGCATGCTTCTTAAATCTTTGGGTACATAACATCCTCGTTATCTCTAGCAGACAAATGTGGACCAGTCACAGGGTGTCAGGGAGTGGCCTGACAGAGAAACCTATAAAATTGTTACCTGGTACTTGACCCCACTCCTACAATAGGAGACACTGCCACAAGCCTTCAATCCAGCACTGGTGGCATGAAGGGCGTAAGGTGGTACTGGCAAAAAGGTCTCCCCCAAAAAACAGGAATCCCAGTGGCAGCTTCCAGCATAAAAGACACTGTGGAAAATGCAGACTAGAGAGTCACTAATACTGGACTATCTTGGTAGGTGGACTGTCCCCAAGGCCCTCTTCTGCCATAACTTTAGCTTACAAGCACAGTGCTGCATGCAAGAATATAACATCAAATGTTAAAGTTGAGAGATGCAGCCACACAGTTTATAGTGCACAGAATACAAAGTAAAGTTGTCAGCTACAACCTCTGCAGCACTGCTAGCTACAGAACAAAATTTCTACAGCTGTTTGAGAACACAGGTCAGACTTTTGAATACCTGAAGCAATTACTTTAGTATTCCTTGAGTAAAACGTTCTTCTAGTTATATTTGGGGATTAGAAAGGGTTTGCTTTTTTTTTTTAATCAGACCACAACTGTTAGATTAGTCTAAGCATGGCCCATTTTGTAGAATGTTTCACCAACAGCTGCAGAGAAATGGAGGGTCTTTGCAGAGTAGGACTGCTCATTTCTTTGTTCTTAGGCCTTACAGGGTGGTGCTAACTAGATGTTAAGAGGACAAGTGAAGGGGAGATGAAAGCAGTCAGACTAGGAACAATAGAAATACTACAAATAACCAGGCAGCTTTTCCTGTACCATGTAAACAATCTGTTTTTGAAGTATTATTCGGTGGTGGGTTCTGGCATCCACTGGACAGAAATACTTTGTTTTGTGACAAGTTCAAAGCAGCAAATGGTACAGCAACCTAAAGGTTTGGTAATATGAAAATGATTTTATTGGCTACCCTAGAGAAAAACTGAATTTGTAGAGCACAACTGTTCTTTCGATACGTCGTTTAAATGAGCAGAAAAGGTTCAAGGACAGATCTAGACATTTATTCTCATTCACTTGACTGAGTGGCTCTTTCTAGCTATACCTGTTCCTGAAGAATTTAGTGGCTCTTTCTAGCTATACCTGTTCCTGAAGAATTTAGTGGCTCTTTCTAGCTATACCTGTTCCTGAAGAATTTAGTGGCTCTTTCTAGCTATACCTGTTCCTGAAGAATTTATGGCTAAACTCCCAATCTCATTATATAACTGTGTGTCTCATGCCAAGTTAAGTGTTAGACAAACATTCTACTGAACATTTTTTTTTTCAAATGTGTATCTCATGATTCCTTTTTAGCAGTGCAGAATGTGGTAAAGAAACATTGTTTAGGCTGACACTAATGGATAAGCTGTGCCCTTATCGATGCCAAACAGCAATACAGTATAAAAAGAGGCAAGCCAGAACATGAAAAACTGTATCAGGTATTTTAATAATCAAACACACATTTCTCAGACAAACCAAACAGCATACCTCTCACGTGTCCAGATTTTTGCCTCATATATCTATATATCTATAGATAAAGGTGGTTACTGACTTGAAACTGTAGTTTTATTGGCCACTAGGGGTCATTTCCAAAACTCCTTCATCTTCCTCTCTTAAAACCTAGTTGCCTCGTGGTTTGGGCGTCTTTTCAGGCTTGTTGGCGAAGCACCCTCCAAGAGGAAAAAACGCTGAGAGAAGGAAGGGAGCCACTTTTGAGATTAAGTATTTTTTCTCAGTTTATTTGCCAAGTTTTTCTGCATAGCTGCCTAGCTTGAGCATTTTCTGGCTTGTTAAACTTGATTTCTGTATTAGTAGCTGTATTTAGAGCACAACCAAAAGCTGTTTGCTGAATTTCCTGTTTGCACTTAATTTTAAATCGTTTTTTTCTTAAAACTTGCATATTTTCTGTCCTTGACCTAGCACTCTTGTGTGGGGTCATTTACTGCACTGTTATAACTTGATATTACTTGTAAACCTCTGCTATCTCTGTCCTTGACCTAGCACTCTTGTGTGGGGTCATTTACTGCACTGTTATAACTTGATATTACTTGTGAACCTCTGCTATCTCTGTAAAAAACAAAAAAAAAAAATCTTGCTTTTTTCCCACTTTTCTGAGAGTTAAAAAGTTCAGTTACAGGCTTGCTGTTCCTGAACTGTTTGAAAGTTTGTGAGGCCATTTTTGCTTGGGCTGAAGGAGGGTCTCTCTGTTGATCAGTGGTAGTGAATAACATTGAGCAGCTTCCCTGCCCCCCGTAGAGGTGGTTACTGACTTGAAACTGTAGTTTTGTTGTCCGTTTTGGGTCTATTCCTGCTTCTTTCCAGCCCCTGCTATCAAGCACGCTTTAACGTGCTTTAGCGCGGAGTTGCCACTAGAGCAGCATCGGGCAGCGCCGGTTAAACTCTTTCTGGCTCCAGAAAGTCTGTTCTTCAATTTTTCCCTTAGAACTGCTCTGTTAGGAACCTAAACAGTTTACACCTTCACTAAAAAGTGCAGCACTTGTTCCAAATAGCTTTTTCTTCTCAAAAAGCTCAGCACTTGTCTTATAAGCATATCCCTTGTCTTATAAGCATTCTCTTTGCAGGTCAAGCACTCCTATATTATACAAATCTCTCACTAGTAAAACCCCCCAGGAGTGCCCACTTCCCTGCTAAGCCCATTACTTTTCTGTCTCATACCAACTCATAATTCTTTCTAGCATGTCGAAGGGTCAGATGCTGGCGTCCTCTCCTGCCCAGTTGGTGAATCTGGGAATTCTGAGACAATGTTACAATTGCCTCATGTACACGGACTACCCTCTCCTCCTCCCACGTAACACTAACACTTGAGAGATGCAGCTATTTAGCCAGACTGGAGGCTGAGCTCTCTCAACTCAGGACTGGCAAGACCAGGCAGGAGGAGAAGGCAACTACACACACCACAATACCAGTCTCACATAACTCAACCACACCACTGAATCAAACACAAACACACTAAGACATACTCGAGGCTCTGAGTAAAATTTACCTAAACAGCAGAGGCCTCCAAAGCAGACACCCAAGCAACTGCAAACTCAATACACCACACAAACAACACATAAACAACAAAATCAGTGTACAAAGCAGTCACTGCCCTTAAGGCCAAATACATCACCAAACATACTTGTCATAGGTGACTCCATAGTCAGACACACTGACGTCCCGCTCACCAGACTGAGTAATGAGAAGGTCACAGTAAGCTGCCTGTCGGGCGCTAGAATCCGCCACATAACGCAAGCACTCAGGTCTCTCAACAGCAGGTACAAGTACGACTCAGTCATTGTCCACGCTGGTGTCAACGACCTGAGACGTACCTCCTTGGACTACATGAAAATAGACATTGAGGAGCTCTCTGATTATGTAGCCCAGGCAGGTATGACCCTGACCTTGAGCATTATCCTACCTTCACCTAGAATGATGCCACAATACAGTGATAAGATGATCAGCTTTAATAATTGGCTTAAATTCTGGTGTCATTCAAAGGGGATCCAATGTCTGTCTGCCTGGGATGACATGCTGGACAAGCCACGCTGCTTCGCAAGGGGCGGCTTGCACCTGTCACCCCTAGGCTTCCGGATATTGGCAAAGGCTCTTGCCACCCCCATAGTGCCTTTTTTAGGCAAGGCTCAAATTCTAAACCTACCACCCTAGAACACAAAAAAGGAACAAACTAAGGGTAATGCTGCTCAATGCCAGAAGTCTCAATCTCAAGATGCACGCACTCTAGACCCTTCTCAGTATGGAGAACATCGATGTCTGTGCTGTGACAGAAACCTGGTTCAAGGCTCCCGAGAGCACCCCAGCACTATCAGGTTTCACCTCATATCATGCATTCCGGCCCCAAAATCCGGACAACACCAAGAAAGGAGGGGGGGGGTGTCCATATTCATAAAGGACACCCACACCTCAAGGTTGGTGGCAACGCACAATGCATCTGAGACCATCCAGGTGCAATTAACCATAGGCAAGACTGCTCTGCAATTTGTAGCATGTTACAGGCCACCCTCTCAAACTCAGGAATCGCACATGGCCTTCCTGAAAACATTGGAGGGGATAAATGCATCTCCAAACACCATCATACTAGGTGATTTCAACTACCCTAATATAGACTGGGAACACTACTCAAGCCCAAACACTCTAGCCCAAAGGTTCCTGGAGTTCATAAACTCAAATGCCATGGAACAACTAGTCACCATGCCCACAAGAGGAGAAAACATACTTGATCTCATCATCACGAACATGGGATCACAATGTTCAACACCAGAAGTATACCCCTCACTGGTGAGATCAGATCATAAACTAATCTCGCTGGAGGTCCTCATCCCCCCACCTGAAATAAAAAGACCACAGTGAAAAACTTCTCAAAAGCCGACTTCACACTTCTAAAAACTAGTGTGGTCTCCTTTAAGGCCCCTGAGCCAGTGGTAAACATTACTCAAACCGCTGAATCACTTACAAATGCCTTCTACCAGCACCTACAGGACTGCATGGATCAGGCAATCCCAAACAAAACTAAGACTCTTTGTACCAAAGGCAAGCGTCCAGTCTGGTGGACCCCGGCCATAAACAAGCTCTATAACAAAAGGAGGAAGCTACTACAAGAGAGCGCGAAATCCTTGAAAGGTAAGACACCTTTGATCATTACAAGTAAAAAACTAAGAGCTCTCATAAAATCATCCAAGGCAAATCTTGAGAGAAAAATCGCCAAGGACTCAAAAGACAATCATAAGGCCTTCTTTAGCTATGTTAGAAACCTAGGAGGAAACTCCCAGATATGCTCAGAATTAGTTCAAAATTATGTGAAGATTACTGAACCTACACACATTGCCAATATACTGGCTGACAGGTTCAGTGCAAACTTCTCCCCCCCCTCCCCCCCAAAAGGAGAGATATCTATACCAGAGGATTGTAGCCCCAAACATCTCCAATGCCCAGGTGAGAACTGCTCTCCAAGGCAAAAACACAGCATCCAT